>NW_021703771.1:7318615-7544391 GCF_005190385.1 Monodon monoceros | reverse complement strand
CAGCGAGAGGCCCGCGTACCGCAAAAAAAAAAAAAAAAAAAAAAAAAATATATATATATATATATATATATATAATCAATGTCATGAAGAGAGATAGGCATAAATCTCTTCGTAAGTGTATTTTATTTTGCACACTCCCTTGTTCTAAAAGAAGATCAGGTGGCTCACTCAATTGTTTGGCAATAGAATACAGAAGACATAAACAGAATCCACTAACTTCTTCCCCAATCAAATGTTAATCCTTTCCACTAGACCTACTTACTAGCAATGAACAAAACTCACTAACTGGAACTTTGCCTAAACATTACTAAGGGATTGTAAAATCACTGATCTGGACTAACTGGAGTTATGTACCTAATTGAGGTAAAGACAAATGCCCGCTCCTTTACGTTGAAAAGAATGAAGACTTGATTCACGCTTGACACTGATTACCGCCTCCTTCTTGAATTGTTCCCGTCCCTGTGAAAGACCTAAATATGCAGCCACAACGACTTTGCAGTGCCAGGTTCCATATCTTACCCTGGACGTCCTGCGGTCTCCTCCCACTCAAGAGGCTCCAGATCAAATTCATTTGACAAACAAAATTAAATGTGCTGCTCATTTTGTGTGTGCTGGCCCTGTGGTGCCCAGTGAGAGATAAAACCATGACCGTGAAAGAATCCCTAGGGGAGGACCCCTGGATCTTATCCCCCTGCATCATGAACAATTTCCCAGTATTAACCTACATCATTCTGTTATAAACACTATCTAAGGCTGGGTTCCCAAAAAGTACATGATTTGCTGAGACTGTGGTTCATGATTTATTGAGACAGCATCTTTGGATAAAAGGAGTAAGCGAGATATGGCGGATGAAGGAGCTATTCGATAAGGCTGTGGTACCAGGGGGAGCCCAGCTGTGGCCTGATCTGTGGGGAGCTCTGGAGCATTAATTGTACCAGTGAGTTGACCCCACCCTGAGGCCACAGGGACTGAGTTTTGGATGTGCACGTCAGTTATCACTGACCATGGGCTGCTGTCTCCCTGTGAGCACAGTATGCCCCCTCTCAACGTTTATACTCCCTTTCTTTTAGCAGATGGCAATCTTCTGGAGAAGAAGGCAACTGAGAGTAGTTATAGCCAGCACTCAGAGCAACTGGGCACGGATGTATTGATATTATCCGATGTAGGACACCTCACTGGCCACCAGCCATGCCCACTATAAACATCACCACTGTCCAGCCACTTAGGGTCACAACTGCTATTCCTATCAAGCCATACTGGAGTAGTCACTGAATCTTGAAAAGTCTTCCTGTGCACTTTGTTTCCCATGTTCTTCCCTTCTTGTTTTTTTCCCAGCCACCACTCAAAGCCATCCAAGTTCTTATGGACTCACACTTAAGCTTCAATCACATTTTCCTACTAGTCTCTAGACTTCCAGAGGCAAAAAGGTATCATTGGTGGGCAGAGCCATGAGGTGGGGATGAGGTATCCTGGAAAGCACAAGCTCTGATGAAATCATAGACATCAGTCAGCTCCAGACGTGGGAAACTGCACCCAGCACTGCAGATCTTCTGATATTTTAAGTCAGAAACCCAAAATTTTCGTGAAGTCTTCTAAATTTCATATGGGGTAAGTGATCTCAAGTTGTTTTGTTTTTACGTTGTATGTGAGGTAACAAAGAAAAAACATATCTGCAGGTCAAATGGACCCACCATAGCCATTTTGCAAATTCTGGCCAAAAGCCCAGGAGAGAGATGACATTTAAGTTGACAACTATAGTTCAAAGTGAAGAGAGACAAACATTTCAAAGGAGACCCAGGTAAAGTACTGTAGAGGTCCAGGAGAAAGGAACCAGACCCTGAGCCTTCCTGAATAAGGATCTTGTATTAGGGTTTCCATCTCTGGTTTCCAGCACAGTGCATGGAAAAAATCCTAAACAGATGTTGAGATGAATAAATGAACGAAGGAGCAAACAAGGGAACGTATATCTCTGTATGTCCTTGAGAGGGAAAGGAGCGATGCTACAGTCCACGACCAAGCAGCCATCCCAGCACCCGCCAAGCACCATGCTGACACTGTCACAAAGTCCTCTGGCAGTTCCGTCATCCAGGGTCACTTAGAACCCCCCCCAAACTCTCCTCCTCCTCTCAGCCTCACTTCTAGAACAGAAAGCACAGGTCAGTGAAGTGTTGCTGGATGCTGCTCCGAGCCTGCCAGCTACAGCAGCAAACAAAGAAGACTCTGGAATTCGTCTCCAATCGTAGACTTGGGTCAGGTCCGTTTGTGGCGCACGGCAGCGGCACCCGCCACTGCTCACCTCTGTCTCCACAGAAGTGCCCTGCATCTCCCAGCACACCCCAGCATGGGGAGCCCTTGGTTTCCCTGCCTGAGAACCCTGACTCCAGACCTTCTTAGAGGACCTGAGTCAAGAGCAGCTCTGGGAGCCACTGCAAACAGACGGTGACTTTGGACCGAAGCTCAGCATCACCTCTCCTCCTGAGTGAGCACCATCCTCTAAGTCCCTCAGATGCCTGAGGAAGGGACCTGAGCTGCCAAACGCCCTCCTAGAAAAGCTGAGCGGAGCTGAGGCCAGGAAAGCACTGTGCCCAGTTGGCCACTTCCAGTAATCTCAAGCCCTTTTCCAGAACAATCCATGTTCTAATGCATCTTTCCCATCACAGTGGGGCAGTTCCACAGCAGTGTTCAGTGCAATGTTTCTCTGCCCGAACTGGCATCTATGCATGAGGCTTCTTCATCCAGTGGGCCCATCTCTTTGTTGTCTGGACCTACTTCCCTAGAATGCTTCTCTACTGCCTGCTAAGACTGAGTTTACATAGGAGAGAATCCCTACATTCTGGAATCCTCAATTGCCCCAGCTTTAGAAGGGGGCATTCGGGGCTTTCCTCTAGCCCCGAGTTAGATTAATAAATCCTGAAGTGTCATTCAAAATGCAGCTTACAACCCTCTTGCCTCTTGCTTTGCATTAAAAAAATAATAGGTTTAGTTCATTATATAATTGAAATTCTTTTCACTATTTACAGAAGTAGCTTTTGACGAATTAGTCTTCTACTAATTGGCCTGCCTCTGCCTTCCACCCTTTGCACTCCCAGAAAATACCTATTCACCTTTTGCACCACCTGGAAAAAACCCCATCTTAGGGAAAAGAATTTGAAAAAGAATAGATACATGTATATGTATAACTGAATCACTTTGCTGTACACCTGAAACTAACACAACCTTGTTAATCAATTATACTCCAATATAGAATAAAAAAATTAAAAAAAATAAACCCATCTTGGATGAAGCCAACCCTCCACCTGCCTGGCCTCTGCCTGGATTGCTGAGCGCTGAAAAAAAAAAGTCATGCAACAGAAACAAACCGAGTGCCAGAGTGCTTGCTTCTTCTCTTTCCACAAACAGGGGCAGGCCTCTTCCTTCCTTCACAGGAATGAGAAGCTGTCAGTAAGGCACTTCCCCAAATTCCTGCCCCAACGCATCCAACGGTAAGTACATCACCTGCCCCCTCCTTCCTCCTGCTGTGTCAGGGGAAGTGCCCTCTTCTGCGGAATCGCTCCCTGCTCTCTGGAGTCTTCCTTTCCACATCCTTCCTCTCCAACTGCTCCCTCGTCACGGCCACCTTCCCATCTGTCTTTGAACACGAACACATCCTCCTCGCTCTATACCTGAGCACTACAAAAGGGACCTTTGATCTGGTGTCACTGTTGGGTTGTTACCCACCTACTTTCCTCTCCTTCACCCCTAACTTCGGCATCCCCCAAGCCTGCTGCCACTGTGCCTCACCTCCCTAGTCCACACACTGCTCTCTGGCTCCAGCCCCCATCAACCTCTGTGTCACCAGACCCAGTGGGAGCAACCATCCCCACCGGGCTTGCTTAACCTGTGCAGCATCGGATACAGCTGCTCTCATGCTGGTCCTACGGCTTCCTGGTAACAAACGCTTTCCTCTTTTGCCCTCCTGTGCCCCTTTTTGCGCCTTCATTTTAACTTTTGATTTGCCTCGGGATCCTATCCTGGTATCTCTCTTCACTTTTCACTGCACTTTATCTCAAAGTAACTTAATGAATTCTTGTGATTTAATTTGCCATATGTATGCTGATAGCTTTTGAAATAATTTTGTATTTATTTTTTCTAATAGTGAGACATGCACAGGAAATCAAACAGTTCTGAAAGTTTATGAAAATTCTCTGCTCTCTTTCATGACTCTCACCTAGAGCCCCACAGATCAGAAGCATCCTCTTTATTTATGTTGGTTATCTCCATCACTCTAAGTAGTATCATTTTATTCCTAAGTTATGATTTATCACATTTAGACAATTTCCCAACGTGAAAGGCAAAAATAAGGCTCACTGCACCCTCATTTCTTTCTCCTCTTCACTTTTGTATCCATCATTTTTAATCACTTTTTTCTATCGGTTATCCTTGTAGCTTTAAGTAATAAGAATGAAATCTCTAAATTTTTTCCATCAAACTTCAACGGTATTTCTTAACTTCCCATTCTGTAAGATCAGAAGATGAGTGATCCTGTCTTCCCTTCTCCCCTTCCACCTCCCATCTTGCACCAACTACACTGGACTACACGTTTTAACCTTTCCACCATAACCAAATCTCTTGCTTCATTTATAGCTTCATGCTAAAGGATGGAGACCGAAAAACAAACATTATATTACCATTACTCTGTAAATATTGTTCACAGTTGAGCCAAATGGTGGGCTGGAATTTTACTTCCTTCTCCAATTTCATGACCCCTATGCCACTGCTGGACAATCCCAAGCACCAAGGTCAGATGGATTACTGACCCCAATTACTTAAAAGTATGCAACATTAGGTGACTAGACCTTTGGAGGTGATCCATTTGTAGTGTATACTGATGTCGAATTAATGTTGTACACCTGAAATTTATATAATTATTACCTAGCAATTTTACCTCAATTGAAAAAATTATGCAACATTCTAATTTCCTTCATTTTTAAATAATGACTTTCCTATATATTTTTGCCTAAAATTTTGAATTGCTTTCTTGATTCCTTGCATCACTTGCCTTGATTGTCTCCTTCACATTTTCAGACTCGGCCTCCTATTAGTCCACGCACTCCCGTTGTCCCCAGACCTCCACTCTCCTGCTCAGATCTGGCCGGCTTTGTCTTTAGTCTCCTGCATACCTGTTATCCCAGAACTTCGCTTTCTTGTCCTTCCGTGAAATCAGTCTCCCGAGCCTGTCTTCCTTTTTCTTGGTTATGCCTTTGTTTTCCTGAAGTATACATTCCCAGGTAACTTCTTTCAAAAAGGTATGTATGGGGCAAATGATCTGATTCTCTCCGTGTCGGAATGTCTGGTTTGGTTTGCTCTGCTTTCGCCCTTGCCCGGGAGTGTGGCTGAGTGTCATCTTCGAAGGCATCCCTCCTCTGCCTTCTAGCCTCTGGAGCTGCGGATGTCAGACGGATTCTTGCTCCTTTCTAAAAGAATTTTTCCCAAATGAAGCTCTTATAATCTTTCTTTATCTGGTGCTTCGAAGTTTCATGCTGATATGTCTAAAGAACCGTCTTCTTCATTGATTTTCCAGCAGGTCCTGGAAGGCTCCTGGGGCTGCAGATGGCTCAGCTCACTCCCGGCGCTGACCCGGTGGGCCAGAGCCATTCCCCCACACCAGTCTGATCCTCCTCCCAAGAGGCGCCGCCGCACTGTGACTCGGAGGAGGAGCGAGCCACAGGCGGTGTGCCTGATGGGTGGTGTGACCACGCTCCTGACAGAGGTGCTGGAACTGGGAATCACGCCGGGAGCACTGCTACTTCTCATCCTGGGCGCCACCTGGCCCCGCGATCCTGCGAGAACTCCCACGATCCCGCGAGATCTGGCTTCTCTCGGGGAGAGTGGTCCTGCTGCCGCCACAGCGCTGACACAGGTATCCTCTGAAGTCTCCTGTCTTGGACTGGATTTCCCAGGACACGGCACCTAGGTAAAAGCTTATTGCTAGGCAGTGTTTTGCCAGAGAAGCAGGGAAAGAAGACGGGGTGTGGCGAGCAAGTTGGGGGAGCATGACTGAGAAGGCTACAGCCACTCGCAAAGCTGACAGCTGGGACCTACGGGGCATCTGCACCGAAGAAGCGTGAAGCTGTGCATCTCCGCAGGGTCCCTCTGGAGGGTGCATGTATTGCCCAGTCCCAGCTCCTCTTGGTCAAGGATGGTCCCATGGGGTAGCTCCTCCACCATGGCAGGTCACGTATTTATTGGTGCCGAGGAGTTCCTTGGCAACTACAAGGAATCCCTGGGGTTGGGGGCAGGGTGCAACCAGCTGTGCCCGTGGGGGACCTGAGGGGCCTGGGTGACAGCGGGCCCCTCTGTAGTAGCAGCAGCAGCAGCGACCTGATTCCATAACCATGGGACAGCGCCAGTCGCCTTGGGGGTGGTGCATAAGCCAGTTTCCATGCAACTACTATTTTGGTAACTAGGATATTGTGGTCTGGTCCTTTAATTGTTTGGTTTTTCTCATTCAAATTTTTAACAGCTAAGAGCGCTTTCCAGGTCGCTGTTTACACTTTTCTCAGAGCATCCTTTTCTTGTTTTAAGGCAGTAATACTTTCTCAAGATCCGTGAGAATATTCGTTAGATCTTTAAAGTTTTCTGCTGTGGGGAGCAATCTGCATAGTGGTTAAGAGGATGGACTCTAGAACCAGACACACTGGGTTTGAATCTCAGCTCTGTTATGACTTTGTGGACTTGGGGAACTTTCTGTCTTAGGTTTTTTTTTTTTTTCGTTTTCTTTCTTTTTCTTTTTTTTTCTCTTCAAACAAATAGATAATGCTTGTTATACAAAAGTTCACTAATTGCCAAGCTACCAGTTTGTTAAACTTAGAAAAAGTGTTAACTTATTTTACAACTCTAAAAGGAGAACTTTACATTCCTATGACTCAAGCTAACTGACATCCGGGTTCTAAAAGTTGTGAATCAGGGGTTTAAAAAATGTCACTCTAACATTGTCCCAATTAATTTTGATATGCCATAAACTAAACCTTCTAAATGTTTTGTGCATTCAGTGAAATAATGTTTCTAACATAAACTTATTTAAATAGTTTTGACATCAGTAATAGGCCAACCTGTAAACTAACTGCCCTCTTAGTATAAACAGGAAATAATAACGGCAATGTCAGTGTGGAATGTAATATCTCCCAATTCACATGCAATTGTAATGAATAATCAATCGATTAGGCTAGTGATATTTAAAGAACGTAGTTGTCACTGTGTTTCCCAGAATAACTGAATATTAACATTCTCATCAACTGTGTGCCAAGTTCATTATCTCATATTCTTCTCTAGTCTCTTTGTCTGCAGATTGGAATAGCCCCATGTGGAATATGAAGCAGTGGCCCAGAACTTGATGATCCTACATCTTTGGGCCATTCTTTCCAACCTTTGGTAAAAGTTTTGTAAAACCTAGAGGGATCTACTAACATTTTTTCACTCTTTTCTTGCTTTTCTTGTAATTTTTCCAGTCTTTTTTGTTCTACCTTTACCTTTTCCTTTGCCTGTCTATCTAGAATTTTCAGTTCAAGTTTATGTAAATCTCTTTCTTGAAACCTGAAAATTGCATCGGCAACAGTTTTCCTTTTTCTGCCTTGTCTAACTTTTCACTTATTTCTTTTTCAAGCCTCACAAGTTCTTCCTCTTTTTAATTCTTCTTCTCGATGTAACGTGATAATAGTAATCTTAGTCTAAACTGGCATTGGTGCTCCTCTGCTACTTTTGCTCTTCCTTTTCTTCTTCTTTTAAGTTCTTTTAAATATGAGAAACATATCTCATTGACATTTAGATACTTTTCTATTCTTCCCAAGCTTCAACTGACAATTTATGATTCTTCTTTGTTCCTGTTTTTCCTTTCATCATCTTCTTGTTTATTGTGAAAAAGCATAGTTATATTCTCTTTCTTTAACTTGACCATTTCCTCTTTTTTTTTGCTGCTTTTAGCGTTCCAATTCTGAATAGACTCTTTCTTTTTACTACAGTCAGAAATTTTTGTATAATTTCTCATGTTGTTGCACTTAATGCTGTGTTCTTTCAGGATAAGGTTCTAGAATTTCTCCCATAAATATTGTCTTCTCTTTATGTTTGTTTCTCACTTTTACAAAGGTCTGATGATCCAAGTCATCCAGTGCCCTTGTTGCACTCCTGTTTGCTGAAAGAATTTTTCAAAATCTATCATTTCTGCTAGAAGAGTATGTGATGGTACTTTGTCTACATGAACCTTACTTGACATTGTTCTGAAAGCTCTCTGCATTTCTGAGTGACCCAAAGTCCACATGTCAATTTTCCTGGATACGGCAGTCAAGTCAGTTTTAGTTGTTTTCTTTAATAAGCTCTTCATATATCAGTCTCTGCTCTTATCTAAAAGTGCTTATTGCATTTTCCATTTTTTCTATTATTTCTCTGAGCTTTCAGCAAAATCAGGTCTAAGTGTCACTTGTTTTAACTGATGGTGAAGTCTCTTTACATCATTATGTATTTTGGCCAATTGTTGCTGGACTCTTGCTTTTTCAATTTTTCCTGCTGATAATTTATTTAAAATTTTTCCACTACACTATGCTCAATAATGAAATCTTTTTTTTTTTTTTTGGTGGTAGAGATAACCGTTTACCTTTTTCTATTAATAACTTGAATTTTAAAATTTTCTGCTGCATGTATGTTTTTTGCTTTTTAGTCCAACTAGATTTCTGCTTTCAGATTTGAAGCTGAAAAGGTTGAATTCCATCCAAAGTACTAAAACATCCATCATTCTGTGTCATGACTACCGTGAGTGTGGCCATCTTTCTGGTAGAGTGACTGGGGCCACAGAGGGCCCACAGCCTAGAGTGTCATACAGGGGGCAGTACAGAGCTAGCAGATAGTTCCCTGCATGCAGACATGGGACTGTGGATGTGACAGAGGGAGAGGGAGAGCTGTGCCTTAGTTTCTTCATTCATAAAGAGGAGCAGGAAGACACTGAGCCCACCTCCTCCCACAGGCACAGAAAAACTGCAATGACATACAGAGCAACTGTTGATGAGAACGACCTGAAGACTTTCCATGACTAAAAGTTTAAAGAAGGTACCACAGTGAGACGGCTAAGAGAGGAGGAGACACTATATATGGTCAAGACCCACACTCCCAGGTAGGTGATTAACAAATGAGGGGATAACCACAATTTCAGAGGTTCTCCCCAAGGAGCAAGGGGTACAAACCCCACCACAGCCTTCGCAGAATGTGTGGCTTTGAAGACCAGAAGGACTTGTATATGGCAGAGCCAGAGGGCTGTGAGAAACAGACTCCTCTCTTAAAGGGCGCACACAAAATCTCACATGCTTTCAGGGAAGAAGCAGTAATTTTAAATTAAGTAAGTGGCCTGGGTCAGACCCACTTGCTGTTTTTGGAAAGCATCACAGAGAAGCAGGAGACAACTGTGACCCCCCCTGGGGATATAGACATGGCCACAGCCGTATTTGGGAGCTTGTTCTACCATGAGGAAGCTGGTACTGCCAAGTAACATTTGGAGTCCTCTCTTAGCCTATTAGCGCTAGGGACTTGCCCACCCACCAGTAGGTGACAATAGCTCTGGCATGCCCCAGGCCACACAGCCCACTGCACCAGGACCTGGCACCACCAACCAGCAAGCTGGCATCAACCCTGGGGGCAGTACACCAGGACCTGGTCATACTTACCAGTGGACTGTCACCAGCCCTGGGGCCCCCTGAGCCTCACAGCCAGCTGCTCCAGGACCTGGCCCTGCCTATCAGTGGCTTGGAAGCCACTCCACAAGGCAGAACCTGGTAGTAAACTGGGCAAGAGGCCAGCCGTGCATTACCAGCACATCCAAAATAGTTGGCTCCACCGCAGTCGAAGGGCCCACACAGCCCACACAGGGGCACCCTAGAGCATATAGCTCTGGTGACCAGAGGGAAGTGTGCTGCCAGGCATCAGAAGATGACTCAGACCTAAGGACAGTCCTCAAGGATTGGAAGCGTAACCAATATATGTAATACACAGAAATAAACAGAGAATTAGGCAAAATGACAAGACAAAGGAATATGTTCCAAACAAAGGAACAGGACAGAATCTCAGAAAAAGAACTAAATGAAGTTGAGATAAGCAATCTACCAATAAAGAGTTCAAGGTAAGAATCATAAAGATGCTCAATGAACTTGGGACACAGAAGTTTAACAAAGGGTTGGATACATAAAGAACCAAACAGAGCTGAAGAATATAATAACTGAAATAAAAAATACACTGCAAGGAATCAACAGTAGATTAGATGATACAAAAAAACAGATAAGCAGCCTGGAACACAGAGTAGTGGAAATCTACCAGGCAGAACAGAAAAAAAGAATTTTAAAAAATGAAGATGGTTTAAGGAACCTCTGGGATAACATCAAGCATACAAACATTTGCATATAGGAGCTCCAGAAGGAAAACCGAGATAGAAGAGCAGAGAAATTATTTCAAGACATAGTAGGTGAAAACTTCCCTAACCTGGGAAAGGAAACAGACATCCAGGTCCAGGAAGCACAGAGAGTCCCAAACAAAATGAATTCAAAGACATCCACACCAAGACATACTATAATTAAAATGGCAAAAATTAAAGGTACAGAGTCGTAAAAGAAGCAAAAGAAAACAACTAGTCACTTACAAGGCAAATCCCATAACACAGTCAGCTGACATTTCAGCAGAAACTGTAGGCCAGAAGGAGTAGCACAATATTTTTAAGGTGATGAAAGGAAAAAGAATAATAGAACCAAGAATATTCTACCTGGCAAGCTGTTATTCAGATTTGAAGGGACAGACAAAGAGTTCTATAGACAAGGAAAAGCTAAGAATTCAGCACCACTAAACTGACTTTATAAGAAATATTAAAGGGACTTCTCTAAGTGGAAAATAAAAGACTACAACTAGAAATATTAAAATTACAAAAGGAAAATCTCATTGGTAAAGGTGAACATACAGCAAAGGAGTAGTACAACGACTTGTAAAGCTAGTAGGAAGGTTAAAAGACCTTTATAGGTGAAATAGTGAATAGTGAAATGATCTGAATTTGTATCCCAAATAAATAGTTAAGGGATAATACAAAACAAAAAGATATAAAATATGATGTAAAATACATTAAACATGGCTGGAGGGGGCAGGGAGTAAAAGTGCAGGGTTGTTAGAATGTGTTTGAACTTAAAAGCTCATCAATTGAAAATAATCATTCATATTTATACAGTAAGTCCCCTACATATGAGTTGCAAACTTTCAAAGATGCAAACCTGTGTTCACACGTCCAATCACATAAGCTAGTTGACATGCCTGGTGTACATTGTCACGGGTGTGCATCCTCTACAAGTGGTTGTGCTTTTGTGTACTTTATAGAACTGTACAGAGTACAGTAGTACAGTATTTCAAGCCCAGGATGTCTGGAAGCAAGCGTAAAAGCAGCAGTGATGTCACTGGTACTGAACGTCAGTCATGAGTGAAAGTGCAGCTTGCCCTCCATCTGCTATTGCTGACGATCCTTCAGCTCTATCTCCCACCTCCCCTCCCTCCTCCAGTCAGTAACTCTTCTTGCCTGTTCACTTGATGCCAGCTGTTGTACTGTACTACTGTAGTTTTCAAGGTACTCTAAGATTAAAAATGTTTTCTTTATTTTTTGTCTTTGTTTTTTATGTATTATTTGTGTGAAAAGTATTATAAACCTATTGTAGTACAGTACTACATAGCCGACTATGTTAGTTGGGTACCTAGGCTAACCTTTTTGGAATTATGAACAAATTGGACTTACTAATGTG
Organism: Monodon monoceros; assembly: GCF_005190385.1. Classification (NCBI taxonomy): domain Eukaryota; kingdom Metazoa; phylum Chordata; class Mammalia; order Artiodactyla; family Monodontidae; genus Monodon; species Monodon monoceros. The sequence continues at coordinate 7,532,605 of NW_021703771.1, read as the reverse complement.
GTCTTAGAGCAGAAATCATTCGTATGTAGGGGGCTTGTTGTGTATGAACCTCATGATAATCACAAATCAAAAACCTATAATCAATACAAACAAAGAGAAAGGACTCCAAACATAACACTAAAGATACTCATCGAGTCAGGAGGAAAGAGCAAAAGAAGGAACAAAACGCTACCAAAACAACCAAAAACAATTAACATTTTGGCAATAAGTACATACCTATCAGTGATTACTTTAAATGCAAATGGGCTAAATGCTCTGATAAAAAGACATACAGTGGCTGAATGGATACAAAAACAAGACCCATATATATGCTGCCTATAAGAGACTCACTTCACATCTAAAAGCATACGCAGACTGAAAGTGTGGGGATGGGAAAAGGTATTCCAGGCAAATGGAAATGAGAAGAAAGCTGGAATAGCAACACTTATATTTGATAAGATAAACTTTAAAACAAAGACTGTAATAAGAGACAAAGAAGGACATTACATAATGATAAAGGGGTCGATCCAACAAAACATAACAATTGTAAATATGTATGCACCCAACATTGGATCACCTATGTAGATAAAGCAAATATTAACGTGAAGGGACAAATTGACAGTAACAAAATAATATTAGGAGGCTTTAACACTCTATTTACATCAATGGACATCTGGAAAATCAAAAAGGAAACACTGGCCTTAAATGACACATTAGACCAAGTTAAATTAATAGATATATATAGAACATTTCACCCCAAAACAGAATAATACATTCTTTTAAAGTGCACATGGAACATTCTCCAGGATAAATCACATGCCAGGCCACAAAACAAGCTTCAGTAAATTTAAGAAAATTGAAATTATATAGCGATCTTTTCCAATCACAACTCTAAGAGACTAGAAATCAACTACAAGAAAAAAACTGCAAAGAACACAAACGTGGAGGCTAAACAATATGCTACTAAAATGGATCACTGAAGAAATTTTTAAAAATACCTGGAGACAAATGAAAATGAAAACACAATGATCCAAAATCTGGGACAGAGTAAAAGCAGTTCTAAGAAGTTTATAGTGATAAAAACCTACCTCAGGAAACAAGAAAAATCTCAAATAAACAACCTAACCTTACATCTAAAGGAACTAGAAAAATAAACAAAACCCAAAGTTAGTAGAAGGAAAGAAATAATAAAGATTAGAGCAGAAATAAATGAAGGAGACTAAAAAGACAATAGAAAAAAATTAATGAAAGTATGAGCTGGTTCTTTGAAAAGATAAAGTATTGATCATTGATAAAACTTTAGCCAGGTTCATGAAGAAAAGAAATGAGAGGGCTCAAATAAATAAATTCAGAAATGAAAGAGAAGGCATTACAACTGACAACACAGAAATACAAAGGATTATAAGAGATTACCATAAAAAATGATATACCGGTAAAATGGACACTCTAGAAGAAATGGACAAATTCCTAGAAGTGTACAAACTCCTAAGACTGAATCAGGAACAATTAGAAAATATGAGCAGACTGATTTCTAGTAAAGAAATTGAATCAGCAATTAAAAAAAAAACCCTCCCACTCCCAACAAACAAAAGCCCAGGACCAGATAGCTTCACAGGTAAATTCTACCAAACATTTAAAGTATTCCAAAATATTAAAGCGAAAGGAACACTTTCAAACTCATCCTACAAGGCCAGCATTACCCTGGTACCAAAACCAGACAAAAAGACACCACAAAAAAAGAAAATTATAGGCCAATATCCCTGATGAACATAGATACAAAAATTCTCAACAAAATATTAGCAAGCTAATTTCAGTAATACATTAAAAGGATCATACTCCATGATCAAGTGAAATTTATCTCAGGGATGCAAGGATTTTTCATATCCACAAATCAATGAGATACACCACATTAACAAATTGAAGAATAAAAATCATATGATCATCTCAATAGATGCAGAACAAGCTTTTCACAAAATTCAACATCCATTTATGTTTAATAACAAACCTACAGCCAACATCATACTCAGTGGTGAAAAGCTGAAAGCATTTCCTCTAAGATCAGGAACAAGACAAAGATGCCTACTTTCACCACTTTTATTCAACACAGTATTGGAAGTCCTAGCCACAGAAATTAGTCAAGAAAAAGAAAAGGAATCCAAATTGGAAAGGAAGAAATAAAACTGTCACTTTTTGCAGAGTGACATGGTATTATATATAGAAAATTCCTAAAATGCCACCAAAAAAGTATTAGAACTATTAATAAATCAATTCAGTAAAGTTGCTTTATACAAAATTAATATACTTAAATCAGTTGCAATTCTTTACAGTAACAATGAATTAGAAAGAGAAATTTTTAAAATTCCCACTTACAGTTGTGTCAGAAAGAATAAAATACCTGGGAATATACCTAACTAAGGCAGTAAAAGACTTGGACTTGGAAAACTATGAGACTCTGATGAAAGAAATTGAAGACAGCACAAATAAATGGAAAGATATACTGTGTTCGTGGACTGGGAGAATTAATATTGTTAAAATGACCATACTACCCAAGGCAATCTACATTCAGTGCAATCCCTATCAAAGTACCAATGGCATTTTTCATAGAACTAGAACAAATAATCCTAAAATTTGTATAGAAACACAAAAGACTCCAAATAGCCAAAACAATCTTAAGAAAGGACAGAGCTGGAGGTATCATATTCCTTAATTTCAAACTATACTACAAAGCTACATTAACCAAAACTGAATGGTACTGGCACAAAAACAGACACATAGGTCGATGGAACAGAATAGAGATCCCAGAAATAAACTCATGCTGATATGGGCAATTAATCTATGACAAAGGAGGCAAGAATATACAGTGGAGAAAAGACAGTCTCTTCAATAAGTGGTGTTGGGAAAACTGGAGAGCTGTATGCAAAAGAATTAAACTACACTGCTTTCTCACACCATATACAATATAAACTCAAAATGGATTAAAGACTTTAAATGTAAGACCTGAAACCATAAAACCCCTAGAAGAAAATATAGACAGTACACTCTTTGACATCAGTCTTAGCAGTATTTTTCTTTTTGGATATGTCTCTTCAGGCGGGGGAAACAAAAGCAAAAATTAACAGATGGTACTACATTAAATCTAAAAGCTTTTGTACAGCAAAGGAAACTATCAACAAAACAAAAAAGCAGGCTGTGAATGGGAGAAGATATTTGTAAATGATATATCCAGTAAGGGGTTAGTATCCAGAATATACAAAGAACTCATACAATTCAACATCAAAAAAAAAAAAAACCCAAACAACCCGTCAAGAAAAACAACAACAACAAAATGGGCAGGGGACCTGAATAGACTTTTTTCCAAGGGAGACGTAGATGGCGAACAGACATATAAATAGATGCTCATCATCACTGATCATTAGTGAAATACAAATCAAAACCACAATGAGATATCAGCTCACACCTGCCAGAATGTCTATCATCAAAAAGACCACAAATAATAAGCATTGGCAAGAATGAAAGAGAACCCTCATGCACTGTTGGGATTGTTAATTGGTGCAGCTGATATAAAAAACAGTATGGAATCTCCTCTAAATATTAAAAATACAACTGCCATATGATTCAGCAATTTCACTTCTGGATATTTATGGAAAGAAAACAAAACACTAATTTGAAAAGATATATACACTCCAGTATTCATAGCAGCATTGTTTACAGTAGCCAAGATATGGAAGCAACCTAGGTGTTCACTAATAGACAAATGGATAAAGAAGATGTGGTATATATAGCCAAAAAAAAAAATTCCTGCCATTTGCGACAACATAGAAGGACCTAGAGTCTATTATGCTAAGTGAAATATTTCAAACAGAAAAAGACAAATACTGTTTTATTTCACTTATATCTGAAACCTAAAAACTTACTAACAAACAAAAAGAAATGAAAACAGTCATAGAGACAGAGAACAAACAGGTGGTTGCCAGAGGGGAGGATCTTGGGGGAGGGAGAAATAGGTGAAGGGGATTAAGAGGTACAAACCTCCAGTTACATGACAAATAAGAGGGGGATGTAATATACAGAATAAGGAATATGGTCAATAATATTGTAGTAACTTTATATGGGGACAGATGACTGTTAGGCTTATGGTGTTAATTTCATAATGTATGCAAATATCGAATCATTATGTAGTGCACCTGAAACTAACATAATATAGTGCGTCAGTTACAGCTCGATAAAAATAAATAAAAATAAAATTTAAAAATAAAATACAACAAAATGGGGTAATACAGTGCCTACCTCATAAGCTGTATAATAATTGAACTTATATGTAAACTTAGAATAGTTTATTCCAAGTGTATATTTCTAGTTATTATTATCTGTAGCTCCTCATGTCAGTTTTTCTGCATATTCGCCTTGCTTATTCTTTTTAATGCTGCTGGCATTTCTCACATGCCTCCTCATCCTTTGATGTCTACTCACTAGAGTTTCTTCTGCTCTTGTATGAATGGGATGAGAAGAGTTCTGACCCAGACCTGCATGCACATGAGTGACAGGGCACATCCACTATGAGCCTTCACTTTAGGGGCTGGTGAACAGGAGAGGAATGTCAGGCTCTGGATCCCCAAATACGATTGGCTTTCATACACATCATATCCCTTTCATAGATTTTCAATTAATATGGTATTAAAGGGGCATGGTAATAATATCCTAAAGTGGTGGATATTGTGAGCAGAAAGTACAAAATACAAATAAAATCTTTACAGAAGTCCTGCGCTTAGGTAAAAGAGAAGAATCAATGGCTTAACTACACATGAAGTGGTTTTTTTTTTTATCACTTTGAAATAACGTCCTAAGATTTTTGGAAAGTGACTTGCAATTTGACTCTCTAGAATGCAGGGTAATTATAGAATCGCTGTGATTTTTTCTAGAATTCTAAGATCACTTGTGATTTATTGTAGATTCTGTAATTTTGTTGATTCAAAAACAGGACAATAGCTTTTTAAATTTTTTTCCCTAAGGTAATGGTGTGTGTCTGGGCCACTTGCAAACTGTGGAAGCCAGGAGAGGAGGATGAGGAAAAATAGAGGAAATATTCTTCAGTAAACAAGCCTCATGACCCAAATGTGGAGTAAGAAGTTTGTGTCCCAGTCTTAGGATGTGGTCAGTAGATTTGCATACTTCTGTACTGAGTTAGATTTCACAACTTCCTGGGATGTCATTTGTTTTCTCCCCCCCAGCTTGAATTAAGACTTCCCTTCCAGGCTCTGCCAAGCCAGTTTCCTTTAGACCAACTTGTAATCAAGTATTTCTACTAAAGTTTCGTGAAAAGAGCACTGAATTCAAAACCAGGATAGATTTCTAAGTCCAACTTTCCTTCTTACTGTCTGACCTTAGGGACCAGTGTTCACACCAAGCCCTTATTTCCCGAACAATTCATATTCTTGGAAGGGAGAAAGAGCTTTCTTACAAGTAATGAGTTTCCTGTCACAGAAAGTGTCCAGAAGATGCTCGAAAAACCACTTCTTAAACTCTTGTGAATGTTTATGTAATAAGAAGATTGGACTTAATTGTCCTGAAAAATCCTCTGAACCCTTCTGAAACTCAGTAATTTTCTGTTCCAGTTCTAGGAAAAGAAAGGAGGTGGCGAGGGAATGAGGAAGGGAAGTAGCATACTTATCCACATCGTGTGGATTTCAGCCTTGGCATCTGGAGTCACTCCAGGCTGCCCGTTCTGACTTGGATGCACACTTCCTTGATGTCTGTTCGTTCTCTTCCAGCAAGTCCCTGGAAGAATGTGTAAGTCAAGGCAGGCTGATGTATACCATCCGTCAGAGGGGTGGCCACATCAGTGCAAACATAAGATTTCTTTGCATTCTTACTCTTCACTTTAAAGAATCTATGGAAATTTAAAACTATATCATATATCTGTTTCTGTTTTAATATAAAATAGTATTTTAAATTATCAATCACTGGGAATGAGGGGGAGGGTAAAGAACTTGACCCTCCATCTAGGAACACGTTCCTCAGTTTCTTCGTATACAACTGCACTCCTGGTTAGGAAGCTCGGGTCAACACACTGGACCCGTTGTCTGGATTCAGGTTGTTATCCATGATCTTTCCATAGCCCTGGGAACCTACCCCCCTGCAGCACACCAGGAGAGCCCAACTGTGATTTCAACAGCCCCTCTTGGTTCATTCATGCTTCTCTTTTCACTTGGCTCTGTTTACAATGACATATTTTAGTAGAATTGTTTCAGAACCTGCCTTAACTCAACCTGAATGTGCCTCACTGACTGATAAAACCCTTGCCCCTGAAAAAGGGTATTACATTTTGCTACAATTCATGATACGTCTTTGGAGAAGAATTGTGCATTTTATACAATTTGTCAAGGACAGCTTCAAAATGTGTAACATCATCAGTCTCACTGACAGCATCTCTAATGGTTTCACTCTGTAGTCAGAGTTTTGCCAACATGCAGACCATCACATACCTGCTCCCTACCTATGGTTTCAGATGTGTTACCTACTGGAAAGACAACCAAGTTTAGGGAAAGAATTCATCCTTGAAGCATTTCTTTCCTAATTAAGACAACAGATGTTGCTTGAAGTCTCTACCTGGGGAATTGATGACTTTGGTTTTAAAAAGTAAGAGGAATTCACAGATCTGCATTCATAATAATAGGTTTTTCTTAATCAATGTAGCCAGCCTGGTGGTGACTTATAATAGTCAACAGTTAGTGATGGTTGTCATTTTCAACAATTTAATGGCATTTTCTAAAAGTGCTTTTACTCGAGTTGTTATTTAGACTTGTTTGCTCCCCAGCTGGGTGTCTGATCTCCCTCTTGTGGCAGGAGGCTGGACAGAGCTGGCCTGGCTCAAAGAAGCTCTAGGGACCAGGGCAGCCGGCAGGAGTGGCTCTTATGGCCTCTGTGGTTACGTGGAGGCAAAGAGCAAACAGCAGGGTGAAAGGTCACAGCCAGAAATGCACGGCTAAACCAATCGACAAGGCAAGAAGAGCCTGAGGTGGGCAACAGACTCACCTCAGGTGGGTTAACTGGTGCAGCCTGTGGGTCAGAGTCAGTGAGAGTGAGAGCCAAGACCCTTCACTAGGAAGAGGCGCTCAAGCCAATAACCCCGGTGAACAGCCGAGAGCTGAGCTGGCGCCCTCCTGTGAAGTGTGAGGCCAGGCCACAGGGCACCCAGGGACCCACTGAGGCTTCAGTTTCTTTACCTGTGTACTACTCTCCCTGCTTATAAGCATGTGGCAAAGATTAATTCAGTCCTGTATGTGAAGTCTAACTGTCATTATTAGTTGTTAAAATTATATGGTATGTGATATAATTGAGAAATATATGGACAGATAACCTAAAAAAACAAAAAAAATAAAATAAAAAACCAGCTGCATGGTGAGAATGTTTTCTTTTTTGTGGCAGAACAAAATAGAACAGAGCACTTTGGAGTGTTATGTTCTTTAAATTTAGTCTGCCCTTGTGAGTTTTTAACCAAAGTGTCTAATTAGCATCTGATTGCCAAACATTTGCGATAGTTATAATCTGTGAACAAATTATTGATTCTTACTGTGGCAAGTTTGGGTAAACTCACATATCAAAATTTACATACAAGGAAAAATCCCAACATGAAAGAATTAGATTTTTTTAAACACCAGGCCTCAAATTATCCAGCTACTTTGACAGGTTTAGTGCCTTGACTAAATATTTTATGATGATACTACTTTTAAGATAAAACATAAAAGCTAATTTATAGTGACGTCTCTTTATGTAAGAGGTTCCCAAGCTGATTTATTACCAGGTTGAAGCATGTCAGTGAACACAACCGTCCCTTAAAGTAAAGAGACTTCACAATTTTCTCCCACACTCCTAGTCAAACAATTTATATGAAAAATGGGGTCTTTAATTTTACAAGACCCCACTTCATTTTCCTATAATATCTCCTTTAGTTTCATTCTTCAATTCAATTTAGTACCTACTATGTTCTGTACTAAGGAGTTTGGAACACTGTGGCCAATTATAATTCACTTTAATATCTGCACATTTGAGGAAACTTAATGCTGAAGATTCATACTTAGTTCTTCTCGGACTTGATTATTCACTTATCATCCTCTACTCACCAGAAAAGTAGTTCATCACCTGCCAAACTGACATTATGTTTTTCAGTTTTCTAATTGCCTCTCACCATCCCGGTTTTGTCTTCTTCTAAATGTATTACATGACATCATCCTGAAAGGACTTCGGGGAAAATACACACCTATATAATTACTTAACCATATTTTTGGTTGGGGTGGACGGGTTTAAGGGACTACTTCTAATGCTTTATTTACAGTTACATACCGCTATTCGCCAATACAATTAATAAAATAAAGCATACAATGATGATCTATAAATTCAGAACATTTGTGTAATGATAGATGTGTATTATTCCTGAGGCTTAAGAGGATTTTTATAAGTAAATGGATTTCAAGGATTATTAAAGAGGGGAAACAAATAACATGGGATTTTACATTGGGAGTAGTTTTTGTTCCAGGAATATTGGAGGTGTTGTAAAATAAAGAAGTTGAAGAGGATGCTATAAACAGGACAAAGAAGAGACAGCAGAGCTGGGCAGCGGCTGGAGGAGCCCTTGCTCGTGGCACATCACAAGTTCCTGCGGGGCAGCACGTGATGCAGAAGGCGGCAGCAGCAGCGGTACCACAGGAAAGAAGGACGTCTTTGGTGGCAGCGTTTTGGTGGGAGGGAAAATATTAAGGACAGAGAGACCAGATGGTGATAGCATGGGGCCCCAAACCAAAATGTCACGGACTCAAACCTGAGCCGTAAAGACCTAGTAGAATGAAAAAATAATAACACAAATAGAAAAAAAAAAAAGGATTTATCTACATCCATTTAATGCACTTACATTTTATTTCATGTAGAAGGTATTTGAGATGAATTCTTCAAAAAGAGAAGGAGGAGATATTTACAATAAGGGTCATAAAACAACCAAAAGAGGGAGGGAGAAGCATACGCCAACCGTTAGGGTCAACAGAGTGGCTGCGTTTGAGCAGAAAACCTGGAGCTTCCTCCCAGCCGTGATGAAGAGGGAGACTGTATACATTACAAAATCTTAATTAACTACTGTCATCTGAAATAATCGCCTTCAAATATTTGGGGGATAAAATTAAAAATGGTTAGAGACATGGCTCCTGGGTGACAATAGAATAAGATATAATCAATAATAACCTCAGTATTGGCTTCACACCAAACAGATAAATTTGCCTGACTAGTTTTGAGAGCAGCCTAAGATAAAAACACATGGCCAGCAACTGAGAGACAGTTCTACAGAAGCAGTGACAAAAATGGCATGGTCCAAATGGGTAGCCTCCTTGCGATATGGTTGATCCAAGGACATTGGTTCATACTTGACGCTGGGTCGTGGGACACATCTGTGAACAAAATAGCCATAGTCCCTGCCTTCAAGAAGCTTACGTTTTGGCAGGGGAGTCAGGAAATAAAGTTAACAAGATATAAAAATAAAATAATTACAAACTGTGAGAGATGCTAAGAAGAAAATGAACGCTGCTGTCAAGAGTTAAAGGGGCGGAGGGGTGTCCTCTTGTTTCACTCTAGTATCAGGGAAGAGCTTTCTGCAGAAATGACATGAGAAGGAGACTTTGGGGTCCACAGAGCAGTGAATGATGCGTAACCCAAGACAGCCTTTCCCCACTGCCTCTCTCCCAGACTTTCAGTGTGCATCATCTAAGCAGTTGACCTGCAGTGCAGACATTCTGTATGGCTAATTAAGGAGATTTCAACGAGCTGGTGATTAGGTTAATATCCTATTATAAAAATTAATAAGCTTAACCAATGTTTTAGCTCAAGTGAAGTTTAGAGACGTGCTATGGACTGAACTGTATTCCCCACCCCATTTCATATTTGAAGCCCGAATCCCCAAGGTGACGATATTTGGATATGTGCCTTTTGGTAGGTAATTAGGTGTAGATGAGGTCATGAGAGTCAGGACACAGTGAGAAGGTAGTCATGCGCAAACCAAGAGAAGGGCCCTCACCACGGAATTAGGGAATGGAGTCAGCCAGCACCTGGCACCTTGATCCTCGACTTCCCAGCCTCCAGGACTGTGAGAAATACATTCCTGATGTTTAAGCAGCCCAGTCTGTGATGCTTTGTTATGGCAGCCAGAGCTGACTCACACAAAGATGGGGCTGAAGAAACAGTAGGATTTAGAGAGGAGAGTCATAAGGTAGGAAAGAAATACAGAAATGTGCTCCAGATACTTGTTCTAAGTCCTGATTATGCTGCAGACAAAAGTGGAGTGAGTCCAAGTCGCTCTCTCACACTCAGAGGGATTCTCTGGGTCTCAGAAGGGACTCCAAGCTGCCCTGCACCGAGCAGCCTGATTCTCACAAGCCCCCAGACTGCACACAGGGTCCTGTCGCCCTGTATTGAGGGGTCATCTCACCCACCCACCCACCCACATACAAGGAGCCAACAATTCTCCTTAGTTCGTAACGCAATATGGTACCATTTTAATTGGTTCCTTCTTATTGAAAAGAATTTTTTTGCATAAAAAATTAAGTGAAAACAAATGTAAAGTAATTCTTCTGCCAATCCCAGTCCCAAAGTCTCCAACCTCCTTCTCCAAAGGCTACCAACGGTAAACGGTTTTTTATGTATAATTCAAGATATACTTAAGGCACCCACAAGTACCAATATTTGTATTATATTTACACACACATTTAAATCCAAACGGCAGAACTGTACAAATAATATCCTATACCACCTTCTCTTCCAATCAGCATGTATCTTGGAGGTCATACAGTGCATTTTATCTTAATTTATTTAACCTGTTCCCCCATCGATATTTGTGTTCCCAATCTTTGCTATTATTAACAACGATGACGTGAACATCCTGTGTAAATACTTTGGTGCACATGTGTGAGTATATCTTGAGGATAAATTCCTAAATCAAAACAGCTGGGTCAAGATAGATATGCGTTTTAGATTCTGAAATTTAGAATTTTTTAATTTTTCCATACATTTCTCAATTCTATCACTAATTCTAACAATTATAATAATAGTGGTATATCAGACTTCACATTTAAGCAATTGCCTTCCAAAGAGGGAACATCCATTTATACTCTCACCAATGACATGAGATGCCTCTGTGTCCAACTATGCTGTGAATGTGTTGCTTCAATAACTCGTAACAACCTTAGGAGGAGGTGTGAGAATTATTCCCAATTTAAAGCTGAGTTAATTGAGGCACAAGGTGAAGCAACTTGACAAAAGTCACACAGAATTAAGTGACTAAAGTGAGAGCTGTGCTCCCCCGACCCCTCTCTTACCCGTTATGCTCTATGGCCTTCCAGAGTTTCAGCCCTAGCTCACACTTGAAGATGATGACCTCGGCCAAGTTACTTACCTCCCATCCATGATTTCTGTATATGTAAAAGGGAGATGAAATTGATACGAGATAAAGTAAGACAGTGTAAGGAAAATTCCATGAACAAGGGGCTTTCACATAAGTTCTCCTCCTCCCTGTTGAGATAATATATGAATCTGGGGGAAGAGTAAACCATGGCTAGTAAACCCTAGCTAATCCTGTTCAATGACATGGAAATTAAAGAAGCAGCTGTGACCCTTTTCGATGTTAATGGTACAGCAACAAAGCCCACGGAAATGAGCGTTTGTGGCGTACCTCCCTCCCTCCCTGTCTTTCTTATTCAGTATTTAATTCTGACTGGTTAGCCTTGGCCCAGCTTATTCACAGTGTTACATAAGATTTCTAGCCCCTAGAAACCAGGCATTCGAACCTCCTAGAACTGGTCTTTCCACCTATTCAGGGAATTTCTCAAAGTTCTGTTTGCTAGCAACAGTCTTTGGCTAATGATAAACTGAGAGCAGTGTAAGCTATGAAGAGGAATGAAAGGGAACACATTTCTGTTCGGCTACAGAGTAGGCTGTGGCTTAGAGCCTACAATTCAGAATTCAGAGGAAACTTTGTACTGCTGAGTGAGCCTGCCCATCAAAATATTGTCACACCCCCATTGTTAAATTTTGGGTTTTTTAATATGATAAGGCAATTGAGTCAGTATTGAGTGAGCAGCTCTTTTCTTGGGAGTGAGTCTTAAGAATAAGCAATCCAAAGAAAGGTCCTTGTTTCCCACAGGCCAGTTTAGAAAGGGTGGCGCCCCTGCTCTCAGGCACAGGGGCTGAGATGGGAGCAGAGCATAGGCTGGGCTGCAGTGACTCGGCCATAGTCATTCTGTCTGGTTGATTCCCTCAGATCCAGCCTTATTTCCTTGTTTCTCCTCTAGGGGCTTGGGTGGGAGAAGGATTGGTAAAGCTGAATTGCCTGAAAGTGCTAACCACCCATTCCAAGACAGCCCTGAATGGACCTTCTCTTCAGGACCCACAGTCCAGAGACCACACTCAGGGCGATGACTCATGCACTCTTTCCTCCATGCCAGTTCCTTGTACACTGTGCAGGATGTCCACATATAACCTCACGCTGTGGCCTGTCTCTCCTCACCTCTGAGTGATGAGCAGAGCTCAGTAAAGTAGGCTCAAAATGGGAGGCAGCATGTTTAGACATGGCTGAGTTGACATAATGGTTTTAATGTGACTCAGGAAACTCGCCACCACATAAAAATGTCAAAATCAAAAAAAATCACTGTTTTTTACAACCAGGTTATAAAACAACCAACACCCTGACAATTACACTAACTGTATCCTTCACTTCGCTCAGCACTCTCACCTGATCCATTACCCTATGTCTGAGCCCCAAGATTGTTCTGTCCTTACCCCGTCCCACCCCCAGCATGCTCCCTGACCCTTTCCCTCTGCTCCAGCGGTGCCAACCAGCAGTGGATGAGGCTCAGACACTTATCCAGATATTTTGGCCACAGATATTTGCTAAGAGCCAGGCACTATTCAAAGCACTGCAGTGAATGTGCTCTTTCTTCCTCACTTTCTTTTTTTCTTTCTTTTTTTTGGGGGGCGGGGGGAGGTTGTGTTTGGTTTTTCTGCACGTTACAACTTTTTTGTGTGTGTGGAAAATTTAATCTTTTGTCTTTTTTAACTATGTGAAATATGTCTAATTTCAAAATAGACAAGTCACAATATCATATAACAACAAAAAGTGCTTCAGCTCAGGAAAAGATTTCTATATGATGTAATTTAGGAAAAATAAATAATTGCAGATAGGCAAAAAATATTTTAAATGACCATATGGACAAAAGTATCTGTTCTCATTAGTACCACCACTATTGTACATTTTTAAAAATGTTTCAGGGACTTGTACAAAAAATATCTGTCTCTGAATGTCCTACAAAATTCGGTAAATCTGGATATCTTACGACCACCTGTTTTAGCTAAAGAACAAATACAATTTACTTATTCACTTATAAATTTTATGTACTCTGGTCAAAATAGAACAGTTAGTTCATGCTTTAATATACCTCCCCTGATCCAATACATAGCAAAAGTATAAAAATATAAAAGGAAAAACCCAAAACACATGTCTGGGTTCAAAGCCTATTAAGCATCCTTGTGCACCAGGAACAGAGGAGAAACACAGAGCTGAGCAGAACTGAGGCTGCAGCCGTGCTGGGCTCGACGGCAGAGGCAGCTGGAATTCAAGGGAAGGAAAACTGAGGGTGTCCTGTGGAAATCAGAGGACTGCAGCCAGCTTGTAAACAGGGGCTAGATGGGGCTCCTTCTGGTGAAAGGAGGGTGAAAATCTGCACCCACCCATTGCTGGGACCATGACATTGTAGATGCTTCACAAGCAACAAGACTAACCACACCTTGCACCTGAGGAGCTGCACCAAATGCCCCTCACCTGGGACCTGATGTCATATCTCTGCTCAGACAGTGAGCAGGTGCTCTGCAATCCATAAAATATCTGGGTTCAGGAAGTTGAGAGAGTGAAGCTGCAAATCCACTAGACAGAGAAGTGTGAAGAAAAAGAAAGAAGGGGAAATCTTTCATTCAAAATGAGGCTGCAAAACAAAATTTCAAAAAGCATGGAGAATTCTAATGCTGTGAAAGTGATCCAGCCAAAAATCAACAATTGCAACATAATTTCATTACAGGTGAAATTTTAGGAAACTGTCTAGCCAAAATTTTAGAATAAGGATGCTTTCAATGCTTAAGGATAAAAATGAAAAAAAACTACATGAATTTTTTTAGAAAACAAAAAATATGAAAAACAAAAATGAAACAAATCAAGTAAATCAAAAGCAGAATGACTAGATAACCTAGAAATTAAAAATCTATTGATTGAAATAAAAAATTCAAAAGATGGAGTAAATCTTGCAACAGAGAAAATAATAAATTGGAAAATATTACTGAGGTTTTCACCTCAGTTCACAGCATAGGGAATAAATTATGAGAGAATGTTAGGTAGAGAGATCATACACCCCAGCATATCTGGGAGAGTTCCAGTTTACATCTGTGTCCTGATGTCATTATTAGTGGCACTCCTTTTAACTCCCAAATATGTCCCAGTTTAGACAATAAATTATATGGACACCCAAGTGTGAAAAATATCTAGGACAGACGGAAGGACAAATAAGACTGGCAGAATGAAAAATAGAGAGAATCACAGACAAGCAATATTTGAAGTAAAAAGAGTTGTGAATTTTCCAAAACTGAATGAAGACGTGTGTCCTCAAATTGAAAGTGAACTATAAGAGCCAAGAAGGATCTATTAAAATATATTCACACCTAGACTCATCACAGTGAAACTGGAAGACATCAAGGATTAAGAGACACTCTTACCAGCTACCAGGAAAAAGGGAGATTACCAACAAAAGTGGTAATTAAACATTAAACCAAGCAGGATTCTCACAAACAACATTAGATGCCATAAAACAATAGGGAAATATATTCAACATAATGAGGGGAACTGTCAATTTAGAATATCATACTCATTTAACTAGGCAACAAAAGCAAGACTCTGGAAAATAGATATTCAACCTATAATTGACATTCTTAGTTTCTTCAGTTTGAGAGGAGGATAGTTCTAGATAACTTCACATATTTTTAGAAAAAAATTATAGTTTACTTATAATTCACTAATTTTACCCATTAATTTATAGCTTGTATGTTGAAAACTTTAAGCTATTTTATGGAAATTTACAAATAGGATCTAATTTATCTATACATGGAAATGTAAAGGACAAAGACCAGCCAAGATAATTTTAAAGAATAAAGAATTAAGGAACTTGCTCTGAGAGTTATCAAGATGTATTGGCAAAGCTACAATACATAAGACAGTGTGGTATGAGCACAAGAATAGACAAATAGACACATGGAACAGAATAGAAACACATATGACCATTTGTTTGATGATAAAGTATAAGACAAATGAGAAAAGAACTGTTTTTGTTTTTTTAATAATGATGCTGGGTCAATTGGTTATATGGGAAAAATAATCTTGATATCCTACTTCACATAACACACAAAAACAAGTTCCAGAGCAGAAAGCAGATATATGTCCACGTGAAAGGTAATAATAAAACATCAGAAAAAAACAGAGAATATCTTGACTTCAGGATAGGCAAATAATTTTTAAATATTAATAAATGAGACATAATTAAAATTGAGAACCTCTGTTTATCAAAAGACCCCAGTAAAAGAGCAAAAGAGAAAGCCAAAAACTGGAGAAGATGCTTTCAATATTTTATCTGACAAAAGATTATTATCCAAAATATGTAAAACGTTCCTGTGAAGTAATATAAAATAGCCCATAGAAAAATGGGCAAAAATTTGAACACTGGAGCTTCCCTGGTGGCACAGTGGTTGAGAGTCCGCCTGCCGATGCAGGGGACATGGGTTCGTGCCCCAGTCCGGGAAGATCCCACATACCGCGGAGCGGCTGGGCCCGTGAGCCATGGCTGCTGAGCCTCTGCGTCCGGAGCCTGTGCTCCGCAACGAGAGAGGCCACAGCAGTGAGAGGCCCGCGTACCGCAAAAAAAAAAAAAAAAATTTGAACACTGAACAGCTAACTCATGAAAGAGACTAGATAAATGGATAATAAGCATATGAAATACTCAACATTATTATCAGTCAGGGGATTGAAGATTGTGCACATATTCATGCACTGTGTATGGGACTATAAATTGGTACAACCACTTCAGAAAACTCTTTGGTGGTAGCTACTAAAGCTGAACATATGCGTAGCCTATAACCCAGCAATTCCAGTAATTCACTCCTACAGGTTTACCCCACATAAATGTGAATGAAAGACAGAGACAAGCACATTCAAAACAGCATTATTCATAATCCCCAAACACTGGAAACTGTAAATAGCCAGTACTTGCAGGATGGATACCTAAACTGTGGTGTGTTCATACAGTGGGATGCTCCGCAACAGTGAGGTGAGTTGGGGGTACATCCAACAGTATAGATGAGCCGAGCAACATGGCATGGAGCAATAGGCGTCAGACACAGAGTTCATATTTTACTGTTCCATTTATATAAAGTTCAAAACAGGCAAAGCTAATCTATGGTAAGGAAGACACAGCAGTGATTAACCTTAGGAAGGGGAGGGGAGAGACTGGGAGGGAACATGAGGGGGGCCTTTGGTGCTGGTAATGTTCTACTTTTTTTTTTTTTTGCGGTACGCGGGCCTCTCACTGTTGTGGCACAGGCTCCGGACGCGCAGGCTCAGCGGTCATGGCTCATGGGCCCAGCCGTTCCACGGCACGTGGGATCCTCCCGGACCGGGGCACGAACCCGCGTCCCCTGCATCAGCAGGCGGACTCTCAACCACTGCGCCACCAGAAAAGCCCTGATGTTCTAGTTCTTGATCTGCATTGTTGCACAGGTGTATTTACTTTGTGAAAACTCATTAACATACACTTAAGCGTTATAAATATGCTCATTTCTGTATATTTGCTATACATAAAAGAGGGGAAAGGCAAACCCCAGGTAACCAATATAGAAGTAGAAATCATCTTGATACCTTCCAAACCACTAGATAAATCCAAAGGAGGACAAAATAAAAGGATTTGGAGGAGGAGGAGGAAGAAGAGGAGGGGGGAAATAAAGAAGAAAAAGAAAAATACAAAACCCTTTATCAATGCAACAGAAGGTAGGATAGCAGGGGCGAAAGATAAAATGGATGGTACGCAGAAAACACAAGGAGGTGGTAGAAATAAGCCCAAAGAGTGAATGTACTGATAAATAAATAAAATTCACCTTTAAAAGACAGAGATTATCAGACAGAATAACAATAATATAAATTCAGCTATGAAAGGCATACTTAACAGCAAGTCAAAAAGAAAAATTGAACATTAGGTTTCGTTTTTTTTTTTTTTTTTGCGGTATGCGGGCCTCTCCCGTCGCGGAGCCCAGGCTCCGGACGCGCAGGCTCAGCGGCCATGGCTCACGGGCCCAGCTGCTCCGCGGCACGTGGGATCTTCCCGGACTGGGGCACGAACCCGTGTCCCCTGCATTGGCAGGGGGACTCTCAACCACTGCGCCACCAGGGCAGCCCTGAACATTAGGTTTTGAAAAACTAACTAGCTTTTATAGTAAGATGCATTACAAAAAATAGACAATAATCCCCAAGACAATAAAACAATTTTGCACCTAATGTAACATTACATTAGACAGAGCAAGCTGACAGGATTACAAAGTACAACTGACAAATCCAGAACTATCGTCGGAAGTGCCAAACCCTTCAATAAGAAATATATAGCTCAAGTAGAAAAAGCTATTAAGAACATAGAATATTTTAACAGCTAGGCTGTACCCAGGCCCAGCTTAGCTCGCTCCCTACTCCTACCCATTTCCCAAACCTTCAGGCCACTGAGAAGTGGGTAGAATTCCATAACCAGCTCTCAAGCTATATCTTGTAAGGAAAGATTCTCAGATTCAGAGAGTGTGAGAAGGGACTTAAGGAGAATTCACCCAGAATAACAGAAACAAAGTCTAGATATAGGACTCATTGGGAACATGATGTTGGTGAGAAATAACAACATGAGAATTATGCAACCGGAACAAAGAATAATTATGAAAGAAATTCTACAGCAAACAGAGTCTAAAGGACACAGGAAAACATCTCACCAGTGTTTCATACTATAGAAAAGCTTATGAAGAATATGCAAATTGAATAAATAAGAGCTTAAGTGTAAGGTGATAACAACAGAATGAAATGGAAATGGAAATTGAAAATATAAGGAAATTGAAATTCAAACAACGCCATTATGGAACTAATAAACAAATTACATACAGAAAGGAGTTGATGGGTATGGCTGAAAATACACAAAGGAAAGGCTTGAGATAAGCACAGTAACATCAAAGGAAAAAGACTAATGGAAATAGAAGTTAATGGCTATGGAGGAGTGACAGTGTGAACTGAAGAACTCAATGGATGAATCAGAACAATAGAAAATAGAAAAATAATCCTGAAATACAGGAACAGGAATACTGAAAACTTCATGTCATATTCCAAGACAAATACATTTAACACTATCAATTCTAAATCATATTCTTGTTGTTATTAAATTTTGAGGATGAGAAAAAAATCCTTCAGACATTCAGACACAAATATTGTCTCTTATAATTGAGAACAAAAACAGACTGACCTCAGTCTTCTCCAGAGTAGGACTCCAGAATGGAGGCATTGGGAGCAACACCTACCAAACTCTAAAGGAAAAAATGTGCTAAAAAATACTGTGTCCAGCCAGGATTCCATTCAAGTATGAAGACCAGAAACAGATATTCTAAACAGGAAATAATACAAGGGTTACAGCATACGCCAGCTTTCTGGAGGAGGAGAAAAGGACTAGGTGATAGAATCTAACTAATCAAAAGCTGACAAGAGACCCATGGTAAGAGGTGTTCCACCATGTCGAATTCCACAGCATCCTGGAGCAAGTAAGTGTGACCAACGTGTTCTGTAACCTGCCAAGTGGTTCTTCAGGTAGAAAGGCAATAGACACATGTCTGCTCTAGCATGAAAGAACTCAGGGAATACTGTTATAGTATTTTTTAAAATAAACTCCTTGAAATAAAATCCATCCAATAAGAGGAGAATCAAAATGTGGAGCTTAGGAATGAAGATGTAGGGGAAAGAATGGTGAGATTTATGGTTACGAAGCATAAGCATAATATGTCATAAAACTTTTTTTTTTCTTTGCGGTACGCGGGCCTCTCACTGTTGTGGCCTCTCCCGTTGCGGAGCACAGGCTCCGGATGCGCAGGCTCGGCGGCCATGGCTCACGGGCCCAGCCGCTCCGCGGCACGTGGGATCTTCCCGGACCAGGGCACGAACCCATGTCCCCTGCATCGGCAGGCGGACTCTCAACCACTGCGCCACTGGGGAAGCCCTACTGATTCCTTTTTTAAGGAAACAACTTAAACATAATTTCCAGTCCAGTTTTCCATTATTCTAAAGCAATGAACAACTACGAATTATGTGACATGTGAGGGAAAATGGTTAAAGAATAAGACCAAGATAAATGTGATAAACTACCTCAGAGAAACAAACATAATTTAAGAAATGAAAAAGAACTTTTAAAATATTCTAATCAATATACTAGAAATATAAGAGAAGATTTTGCATGCATATAGGAAGAATAGAATCTAGGAAAAAGGAACAGTGAAACAGCAAAAAAGAACACTTAGAAAATTAATATATGTCTATTGAAAACAGTGAGACCAGGGAGAAGAAAAATATCAAAACTGTAATGGTCAGGAACGCCCCACAGCTGAGGATAGATGTAGGACAGGACCAAGGAAACGTCCAGCACAAGTGAAATAAACATCCATTCCTAAATATAATATTGAGAGATTTGAGAACTAGATTCAAGAAAAGATCCTAGGAGTTTTCAGAGAGAAAAGATAGCAACACTGACCACAGTCATGCAAGGCGCACTGCCTACAAAATTCCAATGAAAGCCAATGTTGAACTTAAAAGTCCTGAGCTACCAAATTATTAATCGAGTATGATGACAGAATAAAAGTATTTTCAAATATCTAAGAACTCAAAACATTTATCTCCCATGCATCCTTTTTCACAAGGTTCCTTAGGCTGGGTCAGAAAATGAGAAAATCAGGAAGAACGAGAAAAGATGCAGGAAACAATGATTCTAACCTGGGACAGGATTGAGGAGAAGCCCTCAGATGGTCAGTGGGCAGCAGCATTGGTCCCCAAGTGGGCTCTAGAAATAGGGATGCAGTTAAAAAAAAAAAAAAAGGAGGGGGAATGTTTCATGGACTTGACAGTATCCTTCAAACTGGAAGAACAAACCTAAAGACTGCATAAAGAAAAAGAAGAAAGGAAGTTAGAAATTACATGTTATTATGTAATCGGTAATCACTGCTTGTAACGAGCCCCACTGACATAGTTATGATCATGTGAAGCAATACTTGTCAAGTTTTCAACTTTTAAAATCTAAACAAAGGCCAAGCATGGAAAACTTCACTGTAGTTATAGAACAGAAGGCAATTTTTTCAGTCTTGCCAATATAAAAGTAGAAACAAAGCTTGCAAAAAGTCAGGGTCTGGAATGGGGGAGGGATGGAGGACCCCAACTCACAGGGTAAGGAGTCAGGATTGAGTCTCTCTCACTAAAGGAACAGACAGAAAGGGAAAGTATACAGTATTGGAGGTACCAACGTGATTAAAAGAGAAACTAAGAGTAGTGAAATAGTTACTGTGTCAGGAGGGAGCAAGGGAAGTGTAAGTGAGCTAAATTCTCATTTGCCGTGGCCAGAAGTCAGTAGACAATGTTTAAAATAGATAATCCAAAAAACTCATGACTAATCATTTAGTATTTTAAACATCCAAAAATAAAAATATATGATCTTATTAAACAGTATCTCTTTTTATAAAATAATTTCTGCTGTCTTTTAACCTATCTAAAGAAATGTATCAAGATATTTACAATAATATTCATCTAATATTTCCAAATGGTGGGACTTGAGAGAGTTTTTACATCGCTATTGGTATCTTTCTGTATTCTGTGGATACTTTGCACCTTTATATCACTTTTATAACAGTGACATCATTATTTTATACTCTGGATGCTGGGAAGGTAATTGGTTATAAAAGGATAAAAGTGGAAGCAGGGAGCCCACCTGAGAAAATGTAGTGGCATGTGCTAGGTGCTTACACTGGGAACAAAGAGAAAGCGGCCTGAGGGAGAATAAACAGGCCTCACTGGCTCGAACATTGATGGTAGGCAGATGGGGAATCAAGGGTGATGCTGAGGTTTCTCACTCTAGCTCCTGAGAGCTTGGAGGTCACAGATAGATGGAAATGGAGTGTGTTCTGTGTCCACGTTGAGAGAGGTGGAGAGGAGTCCAGAGTTCGGCTTTATAGGACCTAACCTTGAATATCTGAGAAACATACAAGTAGTAATCATGCAGTTGGTTTCTTACACAAATTGGAGCTCAGATAAGTCCATGCTGGGCATATAAATTTGGAATTTGTCAGCAAATAGGTGGGATGTAAAGCTACGAGAATGTATGAAATCTCTTAGATACAGGGATTGAAAAAAATAGAATAGGACCTTGGACCAAGCCCTGAATTCTCCCAAAAATGACAGGTCAGAGGGAGAAGGGAACCCTGGAAAGGAATTGAGAGGAGAAAAAGAACAATTTGTAGATTACATTCCAGGAGTTTGTGGCTCCGGGCATGCTGAGGGAAGAGGCTGTAAGCCTTGAAGTCCTTGAGAATGTGAGTAAGATGGGGCTACAAACCCAAGTAAAGAGGGTTGCTTTTCACTGGAGAAGAGACGTGTACACTGTAACAAGAGGAAAGAAGAAAAGGTTGCAGGTATCTTTTGCAGTTTCAGCAGTGAGAGGATGGGGTCTGATGGGGCTCTCTCTCTCTCTCTCTCTCTCTCTCACACACACACACACACACACACACACACACACACACACACACACGCTCCCTGCATTTAAAAAAAAATCAGAAAGGGCTTATCAGACTCTACTGATTTCAAGTAAAATCCTGGTCTTTGTCAGTTTCTTTCGGCTGGAATATGAGAATATATTGCAATATTGCATGTGCCGTGCTTCAGGAGACTTGTGTAATTTGTAAGTGTAAAGAAGAAAACTCTATTGAATGTATTGTGAAAGATAAGAATCTTTTCATTGCCTATATTACTGAACGATTCATCTTTTTTTATGTTGGCAATTATGATCTTAGATACATAGTATATCGTCTCCCCTAATTCCAATACCTTTGTAAATTTCTACACAGAAAAATTTCCAAGAGGAGGGGAAAATTGTTCCCCACTTGTATTTTTGTCATTTGATTAATTTTTTCAGGTTGCATCCAAATGATTCTTCTTGTTTTTCACACTCCAACAGACAGCCACCTGCCACCTCCTTCATACAGAAAATATCCCATCAGATTTTTGACTCTACGTAAATTACTTCTGTCCTAGGAGGAGGGGAAATGCACAGAGTGTTATTTACCTTTATTTTTTACAAATATTTCTCTTGGGCTTTGTAGTGTTGTGCTAACATAGTTCTGCCTTTGTCATCGTATTTAATCCCTCCCATTTTTCTCTGAGATCGTAATGAATCCCTTCTACTTAATTTTATGTTGGATAGTAAATTTTATTAATTTTGAAAATGTTCTTTGAAATGTTTTTCTGTACACTTATAAAGCACCCAAGTGGTTTTGTAATTAAAATTTTCTGAACAATGTTCTGTTAGGCCCTATAACCACTATGTACCCCCCAATGCTTGCTCATTTCACTCATCCCTACCTCTGCAAGTGGGCCAACTTAAGGAAAGGTACAGTAACAGAATAGCAAAAGTATCTTTTCCTCTTACTCTTACGGAACTGTGCATGGCGTGGGGTGGCTAGAGAGGGCCACAAAACATGGTTCCTGTATCCCTGGCTGCTCAGCAGATCTTACTGAAGACTTGGGAAAGGACCGTTTTGTATTGCAGTGACAGCCAGAGATGGGTTTACCGCGAAAATAATGAAGACTAACCCCTAGTAATGTGTTCACGTGGTGACATGCTTTAGAAAAATTTGCAAATGTAAAAGCTATTTGTATTATAATCAGTTAAGACTATTGTTATTTTCTACCTCAGCGTCCCCTGCATCGTACACTCCCTCCTGGCAGGAGGTCCTAGAGCCACTGTGGAAGGTGTCCGGTTCAGGGGATAGACTTCCGTGGTTCACGATCAACTCCATGCCCACTTACCACCAGCTACCCTGCCGAGGACTTGCTTCCAGAAAAGCTCCTATCATTTCCTGTAACAACTCACAAAGGTGCCCACAACTCCTAGTCCAGAACTGGGTGCGTAGTGAAGGAGAAATGAGGTTTGAGACATCTGGAAACACAAATTAGTCTGAGGGAGATTCTTCCAATAACAAGATGCAATAAAACTATGAGTGAGGGGCTGGCTTTTATTAACTCCCAGTCAAAACACAAGTTCTCTCCTATCCAAAGTGTACTCAATAATGATCTAATATCTTCCAAGTCATACATAAGAGAAACTTGGTAGGGATGTTTCCAAGCTTGACAGCAATCTTAAAACTTAAGGACATTACCAATAACAAGTTGTGGAAGCAGAACATTTTTGAGAAATTGAATTATATGAATTTAGATCAGCAGTGCTTAAGGAAAGACTGAATTCAACTTTCTATTATCTTTGTAGAAAATATTCCAAAATTGATGTTCCATGAAAAGATGATTAAAAGGTTACAGCCAAAGAATAAAAATATGCATTATGCAGTTGACTAATAAAAATATTATTTTCAGGATTTTTCCGATTGTTGGTACTAGCTAGCTCTTTTTGTTTTAATTTTCCATTTCTTTTTTAATATAAATTTATTTATTTATTTTTGGCTGTGTTGGGTCTTTGTTGCTGCACACGGGTTTTCTCTAGTTGCGGCGAGAGGGAGCTACTTTTTGTTGCAGTGCACAGGCTTCTCACTGCGGTGGCTTCTCTTGTTGCGGAGCACGGGCTCTAGGTGTGTGGGCTCAGTAGTTGTGGCTCACGGGCTCTAGAGCACAGGCTCAGTAGTTGTGGCGCACAGGGTTAGTTGCTCCGTGGCATGTGGGATCTTCCTGGACCAGGGCTTGAACCCATGTCCCCTTACTAGTTAGCTCTTAAAAGTTATATTAGATATGAGTTCTTTCCCATCCTAAATAGACATGCATATTTGTACCTAATTTTCTATTCATAATTTTTTATTACTTTTCTGAAAATGAATCATAAAACAAAAATCGTATAAACTTCAAGCTCCAGTAAACCTTAATCCTGTTGGTGACAACACAGCTCCACTAGCCCAGATGGACATTCTACTTTGAGTTAGGCACAGTCCTGGACAAAAAGACAAAAATTAAAAGAGAGACTAGAAGAGACTTCCTCCCCACCCCTCACCATGCTTTGGGACTGTATGTTACAGTAAGTCTCCTATATACGAATCTTCATGTTCAAAGATGCGAACGTGCCCCTGTATGCTAGCTGATTTATTATACTACTGTACTTTTCAAGGTACTGTACTGTAAGATTAAATAGGCTTTATTTTTTGTGTTTGTTTTTTGTGTATTATTTGTGTGAAAAGTATTATAAACCTATTACAGTACAGTACTATACAGCCGACTGTGTTAGTTGGGTACCTAGACTAACTTTGTTGGACTTACAAAAGCGCTCTTGGAACGGAACTTCTTCATATGTAGCGGACTTACTATATTTACAAAAAGGGAAACTCTGAGATTCAGTAGAATAAAAACAGTGTCTGAAAGTTTTTAACGATGTTTTGCATTTTAACAATGTTTTGCATTTTATCTGATTTCTCACAAAGAAGATGATCAGAATTGACTCTCAGAAGATTGGTAAAGGGAAAACAATTGAAGGGTAGTCTACCTGCTGGTTCATCTCACTGGCGAGGCTAGTGGTCAATAATTATAAAAGGACAGCTCACTTCTCCCACACACATGAATTTGGCCCTGGTCATGAGTTACATGGGCTTCATATCATACACTTTGCCATTTGGAGAAGTGATGGGTACGTTTAAGGAAAAACCCTAAAGAAATAAGGTTAGGGAAACCAGCCATTCAGAGACCATATATTGTCATGGAACAGCTCATGATTTTCTAAAGTGCAAACGACTAATCTAGTCAAATTTAATTGCCCCTACGGGGTAAGAAATATGCCTCAAAGAGACAGGGATACTTAAATCAATGTAAAAGTCTTCCAATATGGGTTTAAAGACACACTGAGAAGAGCTGGACCCCCTCAAAAATGTGTTCCCAATCTAAGAGTCATTTGTTACCTTTTCCACAGTCTCTCTGAAGATGTAAAACCTTTTCAGAGGCATGACAAAAATGAAGGTTCTTCATTTTAGGGAAATTCTATCACATAGCTTCCCTCCTTAACTAGAACTGGGCATTAGGGATTGAAGAGGGCCTTGCTGTCTATGAAAGCAGAGGTGAGGGACTGAGGAAAGGAAGCACAAACATGAGAATATAAATTTCCACTCTGGTAACTTGGGATGGGGCCAAGCTGAACGCAGTCTCTAAGGAAAAGTTGCTACATACTTCTTGAATGTAAATGATGTGAAATTGTCTTGGGATGCTCAACAGGATAGAAACATGCTCAAAAAAAAAAAAAAAAAAAAAACATTATTTTTTCCGTGTGATTTGTTTTTCCTCAATTTTTTATTTTAAAAAAGTCAAACCAAGAAAAAAATGTTAAAAGCAGAAACCAATGAATCTCCATATACCCTTCACTTAGATTCACCAACTTTTAACATTTTTCCAAGTTCGCTGTTTCATTTTTTCTTCCTATGTATTTCTTCCCCCGCCCCCCTCCACCTCAGCCTCCTGGAAACATTTGAGAATAAGTTGCAGCTCTCCACTTGTGTTAGTACTTCAGCACTGAGTACTTGCCATGTGTCACCTAAAAACAGGCATTTTACTTCATAAGCACAATATCTTCCCAACAACAATATTCATACTGACCAGGGTTCTCCGCCTTCCGCAATCAATAGAAATTGACTAGAGGCCAGACAAGGAATTCAGGCAAGGCTTTACTGGGGCCCCTGCTGCAGCAGGGGGGAGCGAGAACAAACAACACGTTCCCTTGCTTGCTTGCTCCCTGAGGGGAGGTGAGCTTGTTCCTCGTATGGGGTGAGGGTAGGAGTGTGTCCAGGGGTCGGGCCAGAGGGGTGACTTAGGTGGTGTGCCCACCGCTTTGGTGGTGTTGTGAGCAGGGGCCATGCACTGGACCCTGCTTTTGCTCCAGGCTCTTCAAAAGTGGCAGCTGGGTTTTTTGGTCTCTTTGTATCTTTTGTCCAGGGTTTTCCCTAACTGTGCATGCACACTGTTGTCTTTAGTCCCATGTAGTTTCTGTGTATTTTGTTGCTTGAGGAGAGGTGTGTCCAGGTGCAAGCACTGCAGCAAAGGGTCCCAGGTCCCAGTCTGTGTCAATATCATGAGACTGTCATTCACAAGGAAATTCACACTGATACAGTAACACCCTCAAATTTGAAATCTATATTCAAATGTCCTCAATTATTCTAAAATGTCTCCTATATCAGTTTTATTTTCCAAGATCTAATCAAGAACCACTCATTGCAGTAGTGTTCCTTTCTCTTTAGCCTCCTTCAGTACAGGAAATTCCTCCTCGCCATTCATTCATGTATTCATTCATTCGTCTTTCATGACATTTGTTTCTTTTTTCTTCAGCATTTCAGGCCAATTGTCTTATATAGTGTCCCAAATTTCAATTTGATTGTATCTTTATGATTTAATTCATGTTAGACATTTTTGACAAGGATACTTTGTAAGGATACTTCTCACTGCTTCACATCAGGAAGTATAGAATGTCGATTTGTCCCATTATTGGAAATACTAACATTAATTACTTAGTTATGGTGGTGTTCCTCAGATCCCCACATTGTAAAAGAATCTTTTACACTTTGAAATGAATATATAATCTGTGGGATAATGTGTCAGGGAGTCCCTGTAAGTATTCTATGCCCAAGAATGTTCACTCAATTTTTTTACCATTCATTCATGATTTCTGCCTGAATAAATGATTACACTGGTCTTTGAAAAATATCTAATTCTTTCATTATTTCTACATTAATTAGTTGGCATTCTTTTGTAAAGAAGTACTTTTCATACACTTCTGCCTTATTATCAGTACTGCAATGGATTCATGGCTTCTTCTTTTGTTCACTACATTGTAATCCATTACCTACATTATTCTTTTTGATACTCTAATTGTCCAAAATGTGGCAAGTAAAATTCTATTAAAACATCTCTTGAGTCCTTCTGACATGTCCTCATACTTCTGGCAAAAGATGTCCCAGACTCACCTTGAACCTTCCTGATCCTTCTCTGAACCAGGCATTTCTGCAAGGAGCAGCCCTGATTCCTTTTAGTGGAGAATGTGCTTAGAAACTGAGATCAGGATGCTGGGTGTGTGGATGGCTAGTGAACGTCCTTCTTCTAAACCAATTCAGTGCATAGAGCTAAAATGTGAATATATATACTGATACATATATATCATATATATGATATATATATATATATATCAGGAGTTCACACTGATAGCTACAATTCCATCCCAACGCCTCTACTCATTCCAAACTAGTACCTCCTCTCTTAAGGAAAACATGGGTCCCCAAAAAACATCGTTTGCAAATATTTTCTCCCTTTCTGTAGGTTGTTTTTTGTTTTGCTTTGTTTATGGTTTTCTTTGCTGTGCAGAAGCTTTTAAATTTAATTAGGTCCCATTTGCTTACTTTTGTTTCCATTTTCATTGCTCTAAGAGGTGGATCAAAAAAGCTATTGCTGAGCTCAAGATGGCAGAGTAGAAGGACATGGGCTCATGCCTTCTTATGGAGACACCAACATCGCAACTAACTGCTGAACAGCCATCAGCAGAAAAGTGCTGGAACCTACCGAAAAAGATACCTTACAGCCAAAGACAAAGAAGAAGCCACAACAAGACAGTAGGAAGGGCTCAAAAGCAATAGGACCAAATCCCATACCCACTGGATGGGCAACCCATGGACTGGAGAGCAATTATACCATGGAGGCCCTCCCACAGGAGTGAAAGTCCTCAGCCCCAAGTCAGGCTTCCCAGCCTGGAGGAAAGGCAACAGGAGGAGGAGCCCCCAGAGAATCTGGCTTTGAAGGCCAGCTCGGTTTGTTTGCAGGAATTCCACAGGATGGGGGAAACAGAAACTCCACTCTTAGAGGGCACACACAAGGTCCTGTGCACACCAGGACCCAGAGAAAACAGCAGTGACCTCAAAAGAGAATGGACCAGACTTTCCTGCTAGTATTAGAGGGTATCCTGCAGAGGTGGTAGGCAGCTGTGGCTCACCGTGGGGACAAAGACACAGGCAGCAGAAGTTCTGAGAAGTACTCACTGGCATGAGCCCTCCTGGAGGCCACCATTTTCTTCCCAAGACCTGGCCCCACCCAACAGCCTGTAGGCTCCAGCGCTGGGTCACCTCAGGCCAAACAACCAACAGGAAAGGAACACAGCCCCACCCATCAGGAAGCCTGCACAAGCCTCTTAGATAGCCTCATCCACCAGAGGGCAGACAGCAGAAGCAAGAAGAACTGCAGTCCTACAGCCTGTGGAATGGAAACCACAGTCACAGGAAGTTAGACAAAATGAAACAGCAGAGGAATATGTCCCAAAAGTAGGAACAATATAAAACCCCAGAAGAACAACAAAGTGAAATGGAGATAGGTGACCTGCCATAAAAAGAATTCAGAATAATGACCTATGATCAGTTAATCTGTGACAAAGGAGGCAAGACTATACAATGGAAAAAAGACAGCCTCTTCAATAAGTGGTGCTGGGAAAACTGTACAGCTATGTGTAAAAGAATGAAATTAGAACACTTTCTAACACCATGTACAAAAATAAACTCAAAACAGATTAAAGACCTAAATGTAAGACCAGATACTATAAAACTCTTAAAAGAAAGCATAGGCAGAACACTCTATGACGTAAATCACAGCAAGATCCTTTTTGACCCACCTCCTAGAGTAATGGAAATAAATACAAGAATAAACAAATGGGACCTAATGAAACTCAAAAGCTTTTGCACAGCAAAGGAAATCACAAGCAAAACAAAAAGACAACCCACAGAATGGGAGAAAATATTCTCAAACAATGTGACCAACAAGGGATTAGTCTCCAAAATTTACAGACATTTCATGCAGCTCAATATCAAAAGAAAAAAACAACCCAACCAAAAAAAGGGCAGAAAACCCAAATAGACATTTCTCCAAAGAAGATGTACAGATGGCCAAGAGGCACATGAAAAGATGCTCCACATCTCTAATTATCAGAGAAATGTAAATCAACACTACAATGAGGTATCACCTCACACCAGTCAGAATGGTCATCATCAAAAACTCTACAAACAATAAATGCTGGAGAGGGTGTGGAGAAAAGGGAAACCTTTTGTGCTGTTGGTGGGAATGTAAATTGGTACAGCCACTGTGGAGAACAGTATGGAGGTTCCTTAGAAAACTAAAAATACAGCTACCATATGATCCAACAATCCCACTCCTGGGCATGTATCCAGAGAAAAACATGGTTCGAAAGGATACATACACCCCAATGTTCATGGCAGCACTGTTTACAATAGCCAAGACATGGAAGCATCATAAATGTCCATCAACAGAGGAATGGATAAAGAAGAGGTGGTACATATATACAATGGAATATTACTCAGCCATAAAAAAGAATGAAATAATGCCATTTACAGCAACATGGATGGACCTAGAGAGATGATCATATTAAGTGAAGTGTGTCAGACCAAGAAAGGCAAATATCATATGATATAGCTTATATGGGGAATCTAAAAAAAATGATGCAAATGAACTTATTTACGAAACAGAAACAGATTCACAGACTTAGAGAATGAACTTATGGTTACTGGGGGGAAGGGTGTGGGGAGGGATAGATTGGGAATTTGGGATTGACATGCACACACTGCTATATTTAAAATAGATAACCAACAAGGACCTACTGTTAAAAATAAAATAAAAAAGCTTTTGCTGTAATTTATGCCAAAGAGTGTTCTTCCTATGTTTTCTTCTAAGAGTTTTTTAGTGTCTGGGCTTACATTTAGGTGTTTTATCCATTTTGAGTTTATTTTTGTGTATGGTGTTAGGTAGTGTTCTAATTTCATTCTTTTACATGTAGCTGTCCAGTTTTCCCAGCACCACTTATTGAAGAAGCTGTCTTTTCTCCATTGTGTATTCTTGCCTCCTTTGTCATAGATTAGCTGACCATGCTTCATGAGTTTATTTCTGGGCTTTCTATCCTGTTCCATTGATTTATATTTCTGTTTTTGTGCCAGTACCATAGTGTTTTGATTACTGTAGCTTTGTAGTATAGTCTGAAGTCAGGGAGCCTGATTCCTCCAGTTCTGTTTTTCTTTCTCAGGATTGCTTTGGCTATTCGGGATCTTTTGTGTTTCCATATAAATTTTAGAATTTTTTTGTTCTAGTTCTGTGAAAAATACCATTGGTAATTTGATAGGGATTGCACTGTAGATTGCCTTGGGTATTATAATCATTTTCACAATATTGATTCTTCCAATCCAAGAACATGGTATATCTTTTCATCTGCTTGTGTCATCTTTGATTTCTTTCATCAGAGACTTACAGTTTTCGGAACACAGGTCTTTTGTCTCCTTTGGTAGGTTTATTCCTAGGTACTTTATTATTATTATTATTTTTTTTTTTTGTGGTACGCGGGCCTCTCACTGTTGTAGCCTCTCCAATGGTGGAACAAAAGGCTCCGAATGTGCAGGCTCAGCGGCCATGGCTCACGGGCCTAGCTGCTCCACGGCATGTGGGATCTTCCCGGACTGGGGCACGAATCCATGTCCCCTGCATCGGCAGGCAGACTCTCAACCACTGCGCCACCAGGGAAGCCCTATTCTTTTTGATTAGATAGTAAATGGAATTGTTTCCTTAATTTCTGTTTCTGATCTTTCGTTATTAGTGTACAGGAATGCAAGAGATTTCTGTGCATTTATTTTGTATCCTGCAACTTTACTGAATTCATTGATGAGCTCTAATAGTTTTCTGGTTGCATCCTTAGGATTTTCTATGTATAGTATCATGTCATCTGCAAACAGTGACAGTTTTACTTCTTCTTTTCCAATCTGGATTCCTTTTACTTCTTTTTCTCTTCTCATTGCCATGGCTAAGACTTCCAAAACTACATTGAATAAAAATGGCAAGAGTGGATATCCTTGTCTTGTTCCCAATCTTAGAGGAAATGCTTTCAGTTTTTCACCATTGAGAATGATGTTAGCTGTGGCTTTGTCATATATGGCCTTTATTATGCTGAGGTCCTTCAATTCCCACCCTCTGGGGAGTTTTTTATTATAAATTGGTGTTGAGTTTTGTCAGAAGTTCTTTCTGCATCTATTGAGATGCTCATATGGTTTTTATTCTTCAGTTTGTTAATGTGGCATATCACACTAATTGACTTGCAGATACTGAAGAATCCTAGCATCCCTGGGATAAATCCCACTTATTTGCAGCAAAATGGATGGACGTAGAGATTATCATACTAAGTGACATAAGTCAGACAGAGAAAGACAAATATCATATGATATCACTCGTGTGTGGAATCTAGTTTTTAAAAAATGATACAAATGAACTTATTTACAAAACAGAAACAGACTTACAGATATTGAAAACAAACCTATTGTTACCAAAGGGGAAATGTAGGGGGAGGGATAAATCAGGAATTTGGGATTAACATATACACACTACTATACATAAGATGGATAACAAACAAGGACCTACTGTATAGCAGAGGGACCTCTACTCAGTATCTGTGATAACCTATGTGAGAAAAGAATCTGAAAAAGAACGGATATATGTATATGTATAACTGAATCATTTTGCTGTACACTTGAAACTAACACAACATTGTAAATCAACTATAATCCAATAAAATTTTTTAATTCAGCATTTTCTCAAATGTCCTACTCTTATATTAATTACATTAATGATGTAATTTACAGTAACAGTGAAAATGTAAAGAGGAGTGATCCAGACTCTTTCAATGTATATAGAAGTCAGTGAAATAGTTATTTGCATTGTTTTAAAAAATGTACATAAGAGGAAAAAAAAATGGCTCCTTTTTCTGATTAATCTTAAGGCTTTGGAACAAAGCCAAAGAGCCTCTTTCTGATTGGTGATATAGCAAGATATATGTATATGTGAATGTTTGTGTGGGTGTAGAATGTACATATGATTTTCAACTTCAGATAAAACTTTAAATAAAACAAATTTCCACTTGGGAAAAAAAATAAAGTAAAATGTACTTTTGTGCTTTTCAAGTATATTTTAAAGCCTTTCTTATATAGATTTTGGGCATTTTTTTAAAGTTTATATGTAAGTATTTTCTATTTTTCATTGTTGCAAATGGAATTTTTCATCTATTATGTCTTTTAGCTGGTTATTGTTTATTTATATGAGGTTATTGTTTTTGTAGGTTAGAATTGTGTTCTGTACATCACAGAACTTATGTTGTGTTAACTTATGGGTCTCTCGGGTTTTCCAAGAATATCATCGATTGCAAATGAGGCTAGTTTTATTTCTTTATTTTTCCTAATTCTCATACCTCTACTCCTTTCTTCACGTCTGAGTGCAATGTTTAACACTCCCAATTTGACATGAAATAATAGTGGAGGTGGGGGCATCCTTCTTGGGGCAGTTTTTGAGGCAGATAAATGTAGTGATGCTCTATTCCCCATAGTATAGTGAGTGAAATCTGCTAGAGCAATAAGCAGGTGTCCCCAGGCAGGAAACCTGCTTTATTTGTGACACTACAGAAGATGTGTTTCTGTGGAGTTAAATTTAAGATCCAATTTTCTTTCGAGATGGAAATAAAGGGAACTTTCTGATATTACCTCAAAGAAGTCTTGGAGAAATCCTTTTGAATTACATGCACCAAATTGCTGTCTTCCTGTCTCTGTGTGGATGAGGTGGTTAAGTCAAAGCCATAGAGGTCCTGCCAATAAGAATAGGATATGCCTCTGTGAGAGCAAGTCTCAGGGCTAGAGGCAGATTCCCATTACAGTAGGATAATGGAAAACTGAATTCATCTGGGTTTTTATGATTTTAAAGTATTTGATCCACTCTCTTCTTTTTTTTTTTTTCTTTTTGCGGTACGCGGGCCTCTCACTGTTGTGGCCTCTCCCGTTGCGGAGCACAGGCTCCGGACGCGCAGGCTCAGCGGCCATGGTTCATGGGCCCGGCCGCTCTGCGGCATGTGGGATCTTCCCGGACCGGGGCACGAACCCGTGTCCCCCCATCGGCAGGCGGACTCTCAACCACTGCGCCACCAGGGAAGCCCCACTCTCTTCTTAAATGTGTATGTGAATGGAGATTATTTGGTGTCGGCAACATTGAAACAAATTTTTTAGTCACAGGGCAGCAGAGAGTGTACCTTTTATAATATGTTTCGGCCAAGCTCATGTAATACCAAGGCTGTCACCTCAATTTCAAGTCGCTATTGCAAACACATGAGCATAAATAGGAACATACTGGGATCTTTTTAATCACAGGGACTCCAGTATAAGTATTGTACTTAGCAGATTTTCTGAAAATTTTATTTAATAAGGTTTAATCCTTGGGAGTAGTTTGAAAAAAGTTATGTCACACCAAGGTAGCACATTATGCAAAGTAATAATCAAATTCATAGTAAGAATATATGCTATAATGAGATATCAATATTTATACATATAAAGCAACTCGGAGAAGTTCTTATGGTGTATCAGATCAAGGAAAACACTGGTTTAAAAATACTAGTGTTTTTCTTACTGCTATACTTATAAAGAAAAAGTATTTTTCCAGGAAATTGGTTAATAATGAAAAACATTCTGTATGAATGCAATATAGGAAAAAAATGTCCTTGAATGAAAACATTTTTATCAAAACTTTCTTGAAGTCTCCGTTCAATTTACATACTTATTTTGATGGCATATAAAAGAAGTTCCATGTGCAGGGGAAAGTCCATATTTTAACAAAGAAAACTCCAAAAAGAAAATAGAATAAAATAAAACAGTTTTCTTATTTTTGTTACAACTTTAAAACCTTTAGTGGTATCATTGGGTTTATATTTGTTATGCTAAAATAAAATTTTGCCCAATAATATTCTAATTTTTGAGGCAAATGACTTTGTATCTTGCTTTCACTTTAACCTTGTGTTATCTACACAGCTGCCTCAGTATTTCTCTTTTCAAGTGTCAACACAGCTTTCCAACATTTATTATGTGCCATGATGCTGGATAGATACAAAGTGGTCCTTGTTTTTAAGGAGCTCACACACTACTGGCAGGGACAAAAGTAAGCTAATAACTGCAATTTGGAGGCTAAAAAGGAAAGCCCGGTGACCTGAGAGGCAGGATCAATACCGAGGGGGGACATCAGGGAAAACTCCGTAGTCATGAGACATGTGTGCTAGAAGATGGATCACAGGAGAGCAGGCAAGGCCAAGAGGAAGCAGGAATCTGCTAAAAACCATGTGTTTGAGAACGGCAAGTCATCCAGAGTGGTGGTAACTAGTTGTTCAACGTCCATCCTTCCAGATAGGTTTCAAGATCTGTAAGGCCGAGAACAATGTCTTTCTTGTTCAGCAGGATGTTCCTTTCCATTGTCTAGCAATGCCTGGCATTTTAAGAAACTCAATGAAAATTTCTTTTTTTCTGTTTTTTTGGGGTTTTTTTTGCGGTACACGGGCCTCTCACTGCTGTGGCCTCTCCCGTTGCGGAGCACAGGCTCCAGACGCATAGGCGCAGCTGCCATGGCTCACGGGCCCAGCCACTCCGTGGCATGTGGGGTCTTCCCGGACCGGGGCACGAACCCACGTCCCCTGCATCTGCAGGCGGACTCCCAACAACTGCACCACCAGGGAAGCCCTCTAACTGTTTTTATTAATATTTTATTATTACTAAGTTGTTGGTTTTACAACTTTTTAAATTAATTTTAATACTTAATAAAAGTTATATAAAAATTCTATATGTAATAAATACCCATGCATCCAGCAACTAGATTAAGAAAGAAAATATCACCGATCCATTTATAGCCTGTTCTGATCATGCCACCTTGTCCCTGAACCGTGACTACTCATTCTGGATTTTATAGTTAGCATTCTAGGGTGCTTCTTTGTAATTCTACTGTATATATTTACTTTATAAAAATTTATTTTATTGGGGTATAGTTGATTTACAATATTGTGTTAATTTCTACTCTACAGCAAAGTGATTCAGTTATACATACATATATATTCTTTTTCATATTCTTTTCCATTATGGTTTATCACAGGATATTGAATATAGTTCCCTGTGCTATACGGTAGGACCTTGTTGTTTATCCATCCTATGTATAATAGTTTGCATCTGCTCACCCCAAACTCCCATTCTGTTATATATATTTATGGAAGTGTTAAACCTTATATAAATATTATTGTGATGTTTATTTAATCTGTTATTCGGTTTTTTTCCTCAACATTATGTTTCTGAGAGTCACCCATGTTGATATTTGTGACTATAGTTAATTAATTTTGATTTCCTGATAGTAGTCTATTGTGCGGTTGTACACAAGTTTTGTCAGGTTTGCTTATGATGGACGTTTGTTTCCAATACTTTGTTCTTATAGATAAAGATGTTATACACGTTGCTGTGCGTTCTCCTGTGTAATGTGAGGGACTTTCTGTACATAGGCTTACAGCAAGAAATATATGTGCTGGCCAGTGTCGGTCAGCCTCTTCACTGATACGCGGGATTGCAGCCCTTTTAAATTTCTGTTGGTTGGATATGTGTGAATAGTATCTCATTATGTTATGTTGAATTCGCTGAATTATTCTTGAGGTTTTTGTCTTTCTTTCTTTCTTTACTGACCATTTAGTTTTGTCTTCTATGAGTTGCTGATTCACCTTGTACTATTTGCACTTATATATAATTGGTTTATTTTTTATTTTTTATTATTATTATTATTTTTTGCAGTACGCGGGCCTCTCACTGTTGCGGCCCCTCCCATCGCGGAGCACAGGCTCCAGACGCGCTGGTTCAGTGGCCACGGCTCACGGGTCCAGCCGCTTCGCGGCATGTGGGATCTTCCCGGACCAGGGCACGAACCGGTGTCCCCTGAATCGGCAGACGGACTCTCAACCACTGCGCCACCAGGGAAGCCCAATTCGTCTTTTTTTAATTGATCAAGTTGTATGTTTTATTGATGCAGTTATCAGTTTTATGTGCTGTAAATATGATCTCTTTTTACTTTGATAAAAGATATAATTGTCATATATAATCAATCTTTCTCCTTTTTGGTTTGTTCCTTTTAGGTCTTGTGTAAGAAATAATTTCGTACTCAGAATTCATAATTATCTATTACCTTATGGTTATGTTATATTTATTCCAAGGTCTTCAGTCCACTTAGAACTTATTCTTTATATGGTATGAAATAGGGATCTGAAATCTGATTTTGTTTCATTTTTTTAAAATGATAATTCCCTAAATAGCCGTCCTTTACGGAGTAGCCCATCACTTCCTGCCCAGACTACAATGGTGTCTTGACCACACACTATGTCCAAATAAAATGACATTCTGAGGTCCTGTGGGTTAGGACTCCAACAGATCTTTTTAGGGGGGGATATAATTCAACATGTAACTTCCCTCTCATCTTAAAAGTTATTATTATGAGATTTTTATACCTTTACCTCCAAATAAAAGTTATTTCCATTTTTATCCAGTCCATCTTTATATTCACCCTCATGTTTAGCAATTTTTTTTGTACCATTTTTCTTGAATGTTAGACCTTCCATCTGGGATCATATTACACCTGCCTTAAGTACATCATTTTGGAATTCCTTTAGTGAAGTCTATTGTGGTTAACTCCTATAATTCATGTTTGTCTGAAAAATGTCTTTATTTTGTCCTCACTCTTGAAAGATAACTAACTTCCCAGTTTTAGATTAACTTTTATTTTGTCTCAGCACATTGAAGATATGTTTCTATTCTCTCCAACTACCATTGTTGCTGCTGTGACATCAGTCTAATTTTTATCTGAATGTAGGTTGCCTGTTTTAACAAGTTGCTTTTTAATCTTCTCTTGTCATTAATGGTTTCACTTTGACTACAATATGACAGGGGTAAGACTAGTTTTTATTTATTCTGCTTGGGATTTATTGTTTCCCTAAATCTAAGAATTTGGGTCTTTCTCAATTGTGGAGAAGTCTCATTTTTTTAAATATTAATATTTTTTAAAACATACTTCCTCTTCCTCTTCTCACCCCTCTTCTACTCTGGAACTCTAAGTAAGCATGTGTTGGACCTTCTTATCCTGTCTTTCATGCCTCGTAACCTGTCCTCTGTATTTTCTTACTCTCTCTCTGCTAAATTCTGCAGAATTCTACCAAGCTCTTCTCCATTTAATTAATTTCTCTTCAGCTTTATCTGAAGCTCTATCTAATGTTTAACCCATCCCCAGAGTTTTAATTTAAATGAATACATTTTACTTCTATAAATTCTCTCCAGTTCCTTTCCAAAAGTATATAATTGTAAAAAATGTTCTCTCGGTCTTAGTCTTTGGTCATATTTACAATAT
Source organism: Monodon monoceros (assembly GCF_005190385.1). Taxonomy (NCBI): domain Eukaryota; kingdom Metazoa; phylum Chordata; class Mammalia; order Artiodactyla; family Monodontidae; genus Monodon; species Monodon monoceros. Next base: position 7,495,011 of record NW_021703771.1, on the reverse strand, counting down.
TCTTTTTTTATTTACAGAAACATTTTAAGCTTACTTATTTTACATTCTTCATTAGGTAATCACATCTTATGTGCTCTGTCAGGTCCTAAGTCAGGTCTGTAATTCACTGTTTGCTAGTTTGTTGACTCAGCTCACTGTGGCTTGTTGCCTCCTATTTTGCTGACCTTAATTTGAAGAAAACAAGTTAAGAATGCCTTTCTCCAAATGAATATATATTTGTTTCTGGTCACTGCTCTACCACACTGGTACACTACCTACCTGGAAGTACTTTAAATTAGATTGTTAGCATGGTGATTTTCGAACTGTACGTGTGTTGTAAATTATCATGTATAGATAGGCTGGTAATTAATTTTCAGGTGAGACATTTTCCCCCCTGAAGCCAAGGACTAAGAATTTATTTATTATTTTTGTTGTTGTTGCAACCTTATGATTTCTTCTTTAATGGCAGTCGAGTTTAAAAAAATGTATAGTTCAACTTATCCACACTAATCCTTTATAAAAGGCAGATTTCAGGTAAGCTTCTAAATGCATGCATAATGTAGAGGCTAATATTTTCTGGCAGTCCTTGGTTCCTGAAAGTTGAACTTCATCAGATGTGTCTTAAACATCTGTGAAAATTGTCATGAAGGATATGTTATTTTTGCATAATGAGGTAATATCTCAGGGGCAGGCCCTCATCCTCTTAAGACAGTGTAAAGCCACCTGTCTAAACATGCATCAGACTGTGGGCTCTGCAAAATGCCACCCAAGGTTTTGGGTCAGTGAATATTTAGCTAAAGGAATAACACTTACATTTAACTGAGCATTTTTCTGTAATAAGTACCAAAGTCAGTTTTTGTAGCTGTAAACTGTGTACACAGATAACTATGGGCTATTTTGGCCTGTCATGGAGCTGGAAGTTTCACCTGGAAAACAGAACCTACCTCTTTGCTAACACTGCATTTTCAGTAACACAATGGAGAATACTGTTAGGAATAGAGAAGCAATTCTATGCCCTTCAAGAACTAAGAATTTAAAAATTTCCTTTTGAATCCCTTCAACAAGATATAGTTATTTTTCCCAGCTCAGCCTTTCACTGAGAGTCTAGCCCTTTGAGCATGCTAGCTTTATGCATGAGTCTTCCTTATCTGCTCATCTTGCTAGACAAATGTTCTTGCCCCTATTTCTTTATGAGGCTATCAAAGCCCTGGTCTATGTTTCTGGTATTGTAAACACTGCCAGGGAAATCAGAGTTTCTGTGCTAGCTTACCACTCTAATTTCCATTTTCTCTTTGAAGATATCCATCTCGTAACTTCCAGATGCCATTAGTGGGAGAATTTTCACAATATCTAGCCCAAAAGAAGTGGGAGTTTCTCTACATCTCTTTAAATTACAAAATTTCTCAACTCCATTCTAGCAAGACTATCTCAATAAATGAGAAAAATTTAGAAGACTAAAACTATATTCTACATGTAAAGATTTTAAATCTTTAGAATGAAATTTGAATTATTGTAGAGTTCATATCAAGAAAGTAAAGTTAAGGAATGTCAGGATTATTAAGACCAGTAGCAACACTGTATTGAATAAAGGGTCCTTCCTCCTAGCCAGCATTTTCACAGTGTTAATAGACAAATTATGACTTATGATGCAAATTTTGAACCGATCAGCCCAACCTGTGATATTAATCATACAGAACTCATTCAGTGGAAGAACAAATAATAATAACCTATTTATACAACTTCATTTAACTTTCATTTCTTCTCTCTTAACTTCAATATGTAAAATGTTCTAAAAGATAAAGCATCTATTAACACTGCTATAGATTAGGCACAGTTATACATTTAAATAAAGAGACTTTGAGAATTGAGCTGAAAAGAGTATCTAGGTATAACTTAACTGGTTAACCATTCGTCAACAAAATTTTCCCAAAATGATTCTATTGTTAGAGATCTCTACAATTTCTCTCATAACCTGCTCTAATACAGAAGAAAAATTTTCTGTATCAAAATCTCTCTTTTTATTTAAGCTAATTTAATCATTTTCAGGTTCACAGCACATCATAAATATTCTTTATTCTAGGAATGCTATCCTCATGTTTAGTTAATTTCATATACCTTAAGCTGGTAATAATCACCAAGGGGTATGCAATCTCTAATAACTAAAGAGTCTCCTGAAGCTTTTTCCTGTTGGCATTAGCACAATGTTTACCTTGGTGATAAAGAAAGAGCAAAATGAGAAACCAAAGGACATAAAACACCAGGTAGTGTTTTTAATATCCCTGGCAAAAATTCCTGGCAGTAGCAGCATATAAGCTAGCATTCAGAAAAGTGCATTAGCTCTGGTTTTATACAGACTCCTACAAGGAGAGGGGGAAAGGTGAATGTGCAGTTGGCAGTTTAAGAACTGCTGAGGTATGGGTCAAATTTTGTCCCACTGGGTAAACAATAAAACTTCATCAAACTTGGCACACTGTTTGCATGGTCAGTAATGACCTACTTTATTTGGAGAGGTTGCAATGGATTCATACAGACGGATAAAGAATTTTCATTTTAGATTATCAATCAGATCTTCCAGCACCCCTGCTTATAACCCTTGAGGCAATTGTGTAGCTTTCAGCATAAAATCCAAATTTCTTATCAAGGCCCATAAGACCTTACAAGGTTTGGCACCTGTGTTTCTCTCCAACAACACGATACAACATCTCCTCCTTTCTTGCTCTATTCAGGCCACACTGACCTCCTTTCTATCTGTGGAATATGCAGAGTCCTTTCTCAAGCCAAGGTAATTCCACAAGGAAAAATGGTCTTTAAATTATGCTGGAAAAACTGGATATCTTTATTTTAAAAATTAGCCTCAATCCAGGCATTACACCAATAAAAATTAACTCAAAAATGAGTAATAGACCATAACATTGGAAGCAAAACTATAAAATGTTTAGAAGAAAACAGAAAATCTCTGTGGCCTGGGTCAAATATTTCTTAAATAGGACACCATAAGCATGACCTATGAAAGAAAAAACTGACAAAATAGATTTCATCAGAATTTAATACTTTATTCTTAGAAAGACATATTTGAGAAAACAAAAAGGTAAGTCTAGACTAGGAAAAAAAAATTTCCAAAATACATCTGATGAAGCCTTGTATCCAAAGTATAAAAAGAACTCTTTCAACTCAGTAATAAGGCAAACAATCCAATAATAGGAAGACAAAAAACGACTTGAACAGGCACTTCAAAAAAGAAGATAAATGACGAATAAGAACATGACATCACAAGTTATCAGGGAAATGAAACTAAAACCAGGATGAGATAACACGACACACCACTAGAATAGCTTGAATTAAAAATACTGACAACTCCACATGTAGATGACGCAATGACAGCTCTCATCCGTTGCTGGTGGAATGCAGAGTGGCACAGCCATTCTGAGTTGATATCGCAGTATCTTACAGAGTTAAACACAAGTTCCAGCAATCCTACTTTTAGGCATTTATCAAAAAGAAATAAAATTGTGCATCCACATGAGGACTTGTACCAAACATTCACAGCAGCATCATGCACAACTGTCCAAAACTGGAAACAGGGCTTCCTTAGTGATGCAGTGGTTAAGAATCTGCCTGCCAACACAGGGGACATGGGTTCAAGCCCTGGCCTGGGAAGATCCCACGTGCTGTGGGGCAACTAAGCCCATGTGCCACAACTACTGAGCCTGCACTCTAGAGCCCGCGAGCCACAACTACTGAGCCCACGTGCCGCAACTACTGAAACCCACGCTCTGCAACCAGAGAAGACACCGCAATGAGAAGCCCACGCACCACAACGAAGAGTAGCCCCCGCTCACCATAACTAGAGAAAGCCAGAACACAGCAACGAAGACCCAATGCAGCCCTCCAAATTAATTAATTAATTAATCTAATTAATTAAAAAAAAAACTGGAAACAACCCAAACATTCACCTACATGTGAATGGATAAACTAATTGTAAGATATCCATATCATGGAACACTGTTCAGCAATAAAAAAAAAATAAAATCCTAATACACACAATAAGATGGATGGATCTCAAAACCATGTTAAGTGAAAGGAAACAAACACAGGGGACTACATACCACTTGATTCCATTATATGAAATTCTAGAAAAGGTAAAAAGCATCCTGAGAGAAAGCAGATCCGTGGTTGCCGGGGACTGAAAGTCGGAGCACAGGCTCCAGTGCAAAGGGGCACAAGGAAACTGTTCAGAGTGATGGAAGTGTTCTGTATCTTGAGTACAGTTACCAAAGTTCATCAAACTGTGTGCAAGGTCCAAGAGTCATTACAGGTACACTTGAAGTAGGTGACTTTTACAGTATGTCAAATAAATCTCCATAAAGCTAAAAACAATTAATAGCAACCACAGTTATTTAGAACCAGATCAATTTAATGTTTGAGGGCAGAAGGGTGTTTTATCACTGCCGTTGTTTGGGACTGCTATTGCATGGCAACAATAAAAAGCAGGTCAACTTTTGGTCTCCCCCAGAGGAGAGTGGAAGGAGAGGTAGTAATGGAAACAGCGTTTAGTGAAATCTCCTGCGTGAGGAGCAGGTCGCCACTCCTTCTCCCACACTGCTTGTAAAATACTAGCAGTCTTCGTGTCCCCCGGCAATGGAGGGATTCTTTACTATCAAAGTAAAATAACCCCAGAGAGGGCTTCCCTGGTGGCGCAGTGGTTGAGAATCTGCCTGCCGATGCAGGGGACACGGGTTCGAGCCCTGGTCTGGGAGGATCCCACATGCCGCAGAGCAACTAGGCCCGTGAGCCACAACCACTGTGCCTGCGTGTCTGGAGCCTGTGCTCCGCAACAGGAGAGGCCGCGATAGTGAGAGGCCCACGCACCGCGATGAAGAGTGGCCCCCGCTCGCCGCGACTAGAGAAACCCCTCGCACAGAAACGAAGACCCAACACAGCCAAAAATAAAAATAAATAAATTAAAAGAAGGCTTAACATTTAAAAAAATAAAATAAAATAACCCCAGAGAAAATTTCTTTGGATACCAACATGGGAGTTTACCCAGAGAAATGGGTCACATTCCACTCCCTAGAGAAAAGCCCTACAAAGGGTGACACCAGCCATGCACACAGCTTCAATTCTCTCACAGAAACATACGGATGGCCCAGAATCATCAAGCAGATAGGATGAGACCTGCCATGTCGGGAGGAGGCCGAGTAAAAACACACAGAGGACACAGAAGTGACGTATGAAACAGAAGGAACCTCCAGAATGAGTTCATTAATTCACTCAACAAACATTGGGGAGACTCTTACTGCAGTGTTACACCATGCTAAGCTTTGTATTCTTAGTTAAATTAGATGGAATTAACTTAGTGGAAAAGTACAGACATAGGTGGCACAAAATCACTAATAGTGTGCTTTTGGGCAAATCGTTTATCCAATGTGGACCTCAATTTGCTGATTCCTCAACTGGGCACAGAGATATCTGACCCTGGGTGTGGGCCATGACTTGAAGAGGCCATGACTTGAAGAGGCCCAACGTATCTCCTGGAGTTCAGATGAGGTTTTGTCTCCCTTCTGAGGTGGATGTGTTTCCTGTATTCTTATGACTTGTGCACTTTTTTGTACGTGTGTTATACATCAACGAGAAGGTTACCGAAAGGACGAATTTCAAGGCCTCTTCCAACCTGAGTAAAACGCTCTGATTCCATGACTGCTTTAAGTAAACCATTATGGTAGAGAAGAGAAACCTGAACAAGACGTTCTAAAATGTAATCTTAGACCCTTTTAACCAACTAACTGTAACCTTAAACATTTTCTCATCTACACATGGAGAGGTGGAATCAATTTAGGTTTCTTGTGATGTCCCCCACTCTCTAAAATCTATGATTCCTGTTATAAACTTTTAACTCCAACTGACGACTCTCCAAAGTGTGGTCAAGTAGCATTGCTCCCAGCCCTTCTGTCGTCAACACGGAAGCACCGAGTGAGACATTTTTGGTTTGCAAACTGTGCTGTTAATGATAAGCATGACTTCTCCTCATAATTAAGTTCTGGGTCCTACCTGGAATAGTCTTTGTGCTATTAATCTGCTTAGAGAACCGTCCTCTAAGCAACACAAAGTCAGGATTCAGTGGTTTTATCATCCGCCATAAATATGTTCTCAGGAGCTCTCCGAAAAATACGGTTACTCTCCCCATATGGCTTTTGTCTTCCCCTTCCCACTCTTCTCTTTTTTCTCTGCAGAGAAAGAGCCTGACCCTCTAGTTTTACTTCTCTGCTTGAAAAGCTCATAAAATTTTTTAATTTAAAAATCATTACTCTTTAGATCTGCCTATGAATCTTTATTTGAAACAGAGAAATCACGGGAGTTATTTGGGGGTTTTGACAAAGATTGTAAATTCTTTAATTCCTTTCTCTGTAAAGCATTTTGTTTACAGGCCTCGTTCAGGGGTTAATGGATCATCTAACATGAGCTGTTTCTTGCCTCCGGGTGAGAGGGCTTTTCCCCCAAACTTTAGAAGTACTTCTTAAAGCTGTAGTGTTATTACCACTGTTAACGAAAGATGAAGTTTTCTGCAAAAGTGTTAGAGGCATGTCTCGCTAAGGAAGCCTCTTTGGAGACCCCCGAAGGCTATTATTTGGGTCAGTTATTTATATGCCTTCTTTGAACTCTACTTCTTTGAACGCTACTTTCGTACTTTCTCTGCGAGGAAGGTGGACAGTCTGATGTTGGCAATTTCTTTCTGAGCCCCGAGCGTGCAGACGATGCTCACTTCAATCTGGAGATTATCTGTCTCTGAGAGATATTTGGTTCTTGGTTCTTCAGTATCCGCCCCTCTGTAGAGATAACATTTAGGGTAACATCTCTAGGAGTTCGTGCTTAAGGCAAACAACTTCATGGGAAACTACCTGACATGCTTAACAAATTAGTTACTAATGTGTTCTCATGACATCTTGCTTCCATATTCACTCTCCTTCCTCATTTCTTAGAATTCTCAGTCCTAAAAAATTAAAAAGTTCAAGAATCCACTGTAAAAGATAGCTTGTCGCGTTGTTCTTGAAGTGGATATACGTTTCTATTTTCCCTCACAAAGGTTATAGACTCGGCAAAGAAACTGAAGAGACCTTGAGACGAAATGCCCCTAAGTCATCTCAGAAAGGTAATTCCCTCGCAGTATCCAGGAGCCAACCCAGCTTCTGTTGTTAACAGGCTGGGATACCTCTAACCCTGGAGCGGACATAAAACTCTTCCCCTGCTCTGTCTACCGTCACATTTTTCTTGCTTTGCTTTCTCCCCACTTTGCCAAACAATATCCCTTTTGTAATTTTAGGTCCATTTTTCTTGGTCCTCTCCTTCCCAGAGAAGATGGACCATAGGAAAACAAGCATGTGTTTCTTAGTGTATCTAGAGAATTCTTGTCCTAAGGACAAATATTCAGGTAGGAGAAGTCTTGTCCCAGGCCGTGGTTCCTCAGAACCCTCCCACCGAGATCTGGAACAGAAGCCTCTAGGTCCCTAGATCAGAATTTGCAAACTCTAAGGGAATAGCAAGGCTTACCCCCGAAAGGATGCCTGGCCATCCTTCAGATGAGCCAGGCTTGAGTTACATGATGACATCACCTTCACGGTGCACCCTGCCCGCCCCTCCCCAACCCTGGCCTCTCCATCCAGGCCCCAGGCCAGGCCCTGTGAACACCGCCAGGCCTGGGAGGGTCTGTAGTCAACAAAACCATCTTGTTTGCCTTATGCCCATCAGCCCTTTTAAGCTCAGAAGGATCTTTCACAGATGTTACCAGGTATGACCTTTACAACGACCTCCTGTGGAGGGCAGGGCAGGAAAATACTTTCCCCCCCATTTTATAGAAGAAAGAGACCTTATGGTGTGAGAGCACCAATGTCAGTTGCTTTTCAACTCAGAACCCAAAGAAGCTTTTCTTTAAACCATTGCCATGTGTCAGGTTGTTAATTGTGTTAAATTCCTTTCTCCAAGAAAGTCCATGTGACCTTATTGAACTTACTGATGACACGTGTGGCAGGCTTCATCCTCTTACTGGTCAACGGGAGGTAAAGTCAAGGTGTATGGTTTGAGGAAAATGATCAATTACATGGCCAGATCTGAAACATCCTAGTGAGGATGGGACTCCACCACCACAAGTGAGGCAGGATTTGAAACACTGGGAGTCAGTCCTTAGCTCCCAGCAAGCTGAGTTCTAGAGCCGTCATTTTCCCTGAGCTGATGGGAAAGCAGAGTTTTAGCTGCTGTGACTTCTCACCCCTGCATCTAAGAACATCATTAACAAGGAACACCGTCCCAGGACAGCTGCGACCGGCAGAATCAATCCCTGGGGTGGCTAATAAGTGTTCTGTCGGCCTTAGTGTGTGTCCTTGCACACTCAGCAAGGGAAATGCACTCCAGGGTGAGCAAGCTCGTCAGCGTTTGTGGGATGCTTGTGTTTGACTTTGAGACTAAAGGAGATCTCAATAAGAGTAAGCATTTCTTGTGTACCTGGTATATGCAGTGCATGGGGCCGGCCTTGGAAGATACAAGGTGGCACCAGACACTGTTTTTACTTAAAGGACCTGACGATATAGCTGGAGATGTGAGACGTGGGTCTAAAAAATGGAAATTACAGTTTCCAGAAAGGACCTTTAAATCCAAAATGAGTGGTTTGGAGAATAAGCGTTATGGGAGCTCAAGGGTATAGAGCAGCTTGGAGGGCTGAGATGAGCAGGGGAGCCCGGAAACCCTGGGTGCGAAACTTACAGGTTACACTTCCTGCTAATTCAGTCCTCATCATGACCAAATGAGACAAAATACAGTGATTGCCTACATTTCTCCCCCATTTCACAGATGGGAAAATTGAGGCTTGGAGTTAAGTAACTTGCCTAAGTCACACAGCTGGTGTCGAGGCTCTTAACGGTGATCCCAGATGTGGGTCTTGGACTTGAAGGTGATGGGGAAATGGTCGCAGTTCTGGGAGAAAGACCAGTGTAGCCAGTGGAGTTTACAATGAAACACTACAGAGGTGGTGGTTGGCTTTGCCAGTCCAACGCCAGGAGGCGAGGGTGAACCCACAAGAGTCACAGCTGGAGCCCCGAGGCGGCAAGACCACTAAATCAAGCAGGCAGCACCTTCCAGGACACACGTCAGAGAGCAGACTGGAATTCAGGGCGAGAACCCTGGATGGGGCAAAGCATCATCTTAACAGACACTGATGTATCAAGGTACCAAGGGAACGACTCCCAGGACTTCCCTGGTGGCACAGTGGTTAAGAATCTGCCTGCCAATGCAGAGGACACAGATTTGAGCCCTGGTCCGGGAAGATCCCACATGCCGTGGAGCAACTAAGGCCGCGCGCCACAACTACTGAGCCTGCGTGCCACAACTACTAAAGCCCACGCGCCTAGAGCCCGTGCTCCGCAACAAGAGAAGCCACCGCAATGGGAAGTCCACGCACTGCAATGAAGAGTAGCCCCCGCTTGCCGCAACTAGAGAAAGCCTGCACACAGCAACGGAGACCCAATACAGCCAAAAACAAATAAATAAATTTATTAAAAGAGAGAGAGAGAGAGAGAGAATGACTCCCACACAGAACATGACAGGGAGGAGTGGAGACCTAGAGTCACCCACCCCCAGGGTAGGACAGGCGCTGCGGGGACAGAGTCTGTGACAGACGCCGCAAGAAAGGTCAGTCTGGCAAACAGAACTTGACAGCCAGGGGTACAGCATGACCTTTTTAGCCTAAAGTTAAACAAGATACACCAAACCGCCACCTGGTGGGGAAGGGCACTAGATTCATCGTCAGAGTAACTGAGTAGGAAACCAGAGTCCAGAGATAAGGCCCAAGGACAGAGCCTGAGTAGCAGCAGAACGAACCTGATAGCAAGTTATACCTGTTCCTGGCAAGAGGCCTAATGACTCTTCCATCTGGGCGAGAATTGAGCAGAGTCGAAGATGGGATTGAGCCCACAGGTCAGGATCAAGGACCCTAGTTATGGATGAATAAGCCTCCAAAAGATGGGAACCAAGCAGCACCGATAATCCTCTGGACCCATTTTTAAGCAAATATTTGGTGAGTGCCTACTATGCGCTGAGCACTGTTCTGAGGGGAAGACAGACAGGCCTAAGCTCCCACGGCATCACATCCCAGGGGAGCATCAGTACGTCATTAAGATGAGGCAAAAGAGGGTTCCAGGAAAAGGGAACGGCTTTGCAAAGGGACAGAGGCGGAAAATGCCAGGGGTTGTGTGAAAGAGAAATGATTCGTTTGTTTGCACCAGAAGGTTTCTGGAAGGAATCTAGGGAATTCCATCACGGGCTGTACCCGGAACCACCAAAGTGCCGGATGTTTGGGCTAGAAGAGCCTGTGGACCACCTGCAACGAGACCACCCTGCCCAGGGAGTTGGAGTGAGAGGAAACGCAAGACACACAAGTCCTAGAGTGGACGAGCCCTGTGGCAGTTACGTTGACAGGAGCTCTCTGAGTCGTGTCCACCAGACCGGGAGTGGCCTAAAGAAATGCAAACGGTCCAGGATCCAGTCAGCAAAGCTCTTTCCCTTATCCCCAACCTTGAACAAGCCCCAGAGCTTCGCAGGGTTGAGGCTGATTCTCTCCAAGGCCCCTTCCAATTCTGACATCCTTTAATGCCTCAGACGATGCTCGCCTAGTTACCAGCAATGAGCCTTCAGTGACATCAGAGGGGTGGGGATGGAGGGGGCACGGGCAGCCAGCAAGCAGGCAACAGGATCCAGGTTCTGTCCTGATATGGGCTCTGCTGTGGCCTTGAACACGCCGCATAACCCTCACTGCCCTCACTACAGAGTGCAGGGTCTCAGCTCTCCTGTTCATGGCGCTGAGAATCTCAGCTTGCTTTGACAGTAAAAAGGAAAAACACAGCTGAGGTACCATTTTTTTCCTTTTTTTCCAACTTTACTGAGATATAATTGACATATAACATTGTATAATTCTTTATTTTTTTAACATCTTTATTGGGGTATAATTGCCTTACAATGGTGTGTTAGTTTCTGCTGTGTAACAAAGTGAATCAGCTATACATATACATATATCCCCATATCACCTCCCTCTAGCATCTCCCTCCCACCCTCCCTATCCCACCCCTCTAGGTGGTCACAAACCACTGAGCTGATCTACCTGTGCTATGCGGCTGCTCCCCACTAGCTATCTATTTTGCATTTGGTAGTGTATATATGTCCATGCCACTCTCTCACTTCGTCCCAGCTTGCCCTTCCCCCTCCCCGTGTCCTCAAGTCCATTCTCTACATCTGCATCTTTATCCCTGTCCTGCCCCTAGGTTCTTCAGAACCTTTTTTTTTTCAATTCCATATATATGTGTAAGCATACGGTATTTGTTATTCTCTTTCTGACTTACTTCACTCTGTATTACAGACTCTAGGTCCATCCACCTCACTACAAATAACTAATCATTAGAGAAATGCAAATCAAAACTACAATGAGGTATCACCTCACACCGGTCAGAATGGCCATTATCATAAAATCTAGAAACAATAAATGCTGGAGAAGGTGTGGAGAAAAGGGAACCCTCTTGCACTGTTGGTGGGAATGTAAATTGGTACAGCCACTATGGAGGACAGTATGAAGGACATAGGTTCGTGCCCCGGTCCGGGAAGATCCCACATGCTGTGGAGTGGCTGGGCCCGTGAGCCATGGCCGCTGAGCCTGCGTGTCCGGAGCCTGTGCTCTGCAATGGGAGAGGCCACAACAGTGAGAGGCCCGCGTACCACAAAAAGAAAAAAAAAGTTTAAGGTCTCATTTCCTTCACACTTTGTAATGTTAGGGCAAGAAGTGGCAAAATTGCAGAGGTGTGGTTTCTCTTTGGTATCAACCCACCAGTCTCCTGATAACTCCTCATCCTGAGATTCTGACACCTTTCTCTTCACTTGTCCTCTTTTTTTTCTTCTTTCTAAGGCCCCTCCTGCACTACTCACCTATTTCTTCATTGTAAGATTCATGTGGTTAATATTGCTTAAGATATTTTCTCCCAAGTTTGTGAGTTAGGTTTTTCTTTTTCAAACTGTCCTCATCAGGTTTGATGTCAAGATTATGAAAACTAAACTCTTATGATGATTTGCCAAGTGTTCCCTTTTTCTCTATCCACTGGAATAGTTTGCCTGAGATTGGAATTACTCATTTTCTTAGCATTTTCTGAATGTATTGGTAAATCAATCTGTGCTTATTAATAGGAAGACTTTTAACTACAAATTTATTAATTTATTGGATCTAAGAATACTAACATTTTCTATTTCTTCCTTGGTAAATTATATTTTTCTAGGAATATGTCCAATGCTGTAATAAATAATGTTGTTTATAATATCTCTTATTATCATTTTGTTCTGCTGCTTCTATTGATATGCCCCTGTTTTTATTTCTAATCTTTGTCTTCTCCTTTTTTATTTTCTTGAATTCACCAGAGGTTTAGCAAATGTACTCTTCAAATAATCAGCTTTTGCCTTTGCTTGGTCTTTCTATGGCATGTTGGTTTTCTATTTTATTAAATCCATATTCTTTATTGTTTCCTTCTTTCTACTGTTTTCAGGGTTAATTTTGGTTTTTGTTTTTCTTACTTTTGAATATAGATGATTACTTTATTAACTTTCATGTTTCCTTCTAATCTAATACAAATACTTAAGGCTAAAAGCTTTCCTCTGGCACTGCTTTAGCTGCATCCAACAGGTTTTAATAAAAGAATTTCCATTTTTATTTAGTTCTAAATATTTCCTGATTTGTTATGATATCTTCAGAAATGTGTTCCTTAAATTTCAAATCCTTTGAAATTTGTTGAGGCTTGCCTCATGGCCCAGTATGGATCAATTTGTGTAAATGTTCCATGGGTCCTTTTTTTTGGAACAGAATCCTTCCACTAGCTTTTTCTTTTTTTAAAGTTTGCTCCACATTTCACTTTTTTTTTTTTTTTAAACATCTTTATTGGGGTATAGTTGCTTTACAATGGTGTGTTAGTTTCTGCTTTACAACAAAGTGAATCAGCTATACATATACATATGTTCCCATATGTCTTCCCTCTTGCGTCTCCCTCCCTCCCACCCTCCCCATCCCACCCCTCCAGGCTGTCACAAAGCACCGAGCTAATATCCCTGTGCCTTGCGGCTGCTTCCCCCTAGCTATCTACCTTACTACGTTTGTTAGTGTGTATATGTCCATGACTCTTTCTCGCCCTGTCAAAGCTGACCCCTCCCTCTCCCCATATCCTCAAGTCCGTTCTCCAGTAGGTCTGCGTCTTTATTCCTGTCTTACCCCTAGGCTCCTCATGACATTTTTTTTCCCCTTAAATTCCATATATATGTGTTAGCATACGGTATTTGTCTTTTTCTTTCTGACTTACTTCACTCTGTATGACAGACTCTAGGTCTATCCATCTCATTACAAATAGCTCAATTTCATTTCTTTTTAAGGCTGAGTAATATTCCATTGTATATATGTGCCACATTTTCTTTATCCATTCATCTGATGATGGGCGCTTAAGTTGTTTCCATCTCCGGGCTATTGTAAATAGAGCTGCAATGAACATTTTGGTACATGACTCTTTTTGAATTTTGGTTTTCTCAGGGTATATGCCCAGTAGTGGGATTGCTGGGTGATATGGTAATTCTATTTGTAGTTTTTTAAGGAACCTCCATACTGTTCTCCATAGTGGCTCACATTTCACTTTTTAAAAATAAATTTATTTATTTATTTTTGGCTACGTTGGGTCTTCGTCGCTGTGCGTGGGCTTTCTCTAGTTGCACCGAGTGGGGGCTACTCTTTGTTGCGGTGCATGGGCTTCTCATTACGGTGGCTTCTCTTATTGCAGAGCATGGGCCCTAGAGTACACGGGTTTCAGTAGTTGTGGCATGCAGGCTCAGTAGTTGTGGCGCGCAGGGTCTAGAGCGCAGGCTCAGTAGTTGTGGCACATGGGCTTAGTTGCTCCGCAGTATGTGGAATCTTCCCGGTCCAGGGCTGGAATCCGTGTCTCCTGCATTGCAGGAGGATTCTCAACCACTGCGCCACCAGGGAAGTTCCCTTCCATGGGTCCTTGAAAGGAGTAAAATGTGTGTTCTGCAGCTGATGGTGTAATATTCTCATGTCCATTAGATCGAGCTTGTTAATTGTGCTGTTGAAATGTTTTATAACCTCATTGAGTTATTTGTCTGCATAAAATAGCTCAGAAAGGATACACAGGAGACTAGTAACATTGGATGCTTTGAGGAAAGGACCCAAGTGGCCTTGGAGGGACGCAAATGGGTCCCCCAGAGCTCTGTTCATTTCCCCAGGCCTTGACCCTGCCATTAGGGTGATTGCAAAGGACACCCCCAGACCTCCTCCTAGTCCAGGAAAGACCCCCAGCCCCTGACACACAACACTCCCAGCCTCACTACACTACAACAGTCTGTTCAAGATCCTAATCTTATGAAGGAGGCTCAAATTGGATCTGATGGTACCTTTTCCCCTAAAGGAGCATGGAGAGTAAACCCACGCTTCCTCACGCCCTTGTATATCTCAGTCACTGTGAGCAATTCTAGGTGCCAGCTCACCCTCGGTATCTGTCCACCGTTCTCATAAATTCTGTACATCCCATAATCTGACCCAATACTACGCACTTACTCACCCAGACAACTTTCACTGGGCCCTCAGGAACCAGCCACAAAGCAGCAAAACCACTGACACCTTCTTCATCCTCTTTCTGGAGCGTGCCTGTAGGTTCCCACTGGTCTGGAACCTGCACCTGCCTTGTATTCATCCCTCGGGAAAGTGGCTTGCTCTTGCACAGCTCTGCATCTCCAGTGTCTGGAGTCGAGTCAGCCTCTCACCACCACGCTCCCAGCCTGGCCTGGACCAGCAGCCACTTCATCACCGGGGCTGGTTGGCAATTTGGACCCTCAAGCCCCACCTGAGACCTCCTGAGTCAGAAGCGGCTCTCTAACGGGATGTTTTCAGTGTCTTGCCATTACATCCTAATCCCAGTTTCAAGCAAACCACACAAAGTTAGGACAAAACCACACCAGACGTTGCCCCCGGTGACCTCTATGGCCGATCCTCGTCTTCCCACTTTTTCCTCAGCTCCACTCAGGCTTCCTGCCTGTCGCTCCTCAAACACAGGACCCTGTCCCTGGTCAGGGCCTTCCTGCTGCCTGGGACACTGTTCTGTCAGCATCAGGGAACCTCGGACTTCCCGGGTCGTCCAGTGGTTAAGACTCCGCTGCGGGCTTCCCTGGTGGTGCAGTGGTTGAGAATCTGCCTGCCAATGCAGGGGACACGGGTTCGTGACCTGATCTGGGAGGATCCCACATGCCGCGGAGTGACTAGGCCCATGAGCCACAACTACTGAGCTTACGCATCTGGAGCCTGTGCTCCGCAACAAGAGAAGCCACGATGGTGAGAGGCCCACGCACCGTGATGAAGAGTGGCCCCTGCTTGCCGCAACTAGAGAAAGTCCTAGCACAGAAACGAAGATGCAATACAGCAAAAATAATTAATAAACTCCTACCCCCAACATCTTAAAAAAAAAAGACTCCGCCGCGCTTTCACCGCAGGGGTCACCGGTTCGATCCCTGATCGGGGATCTAAGGTTCTGCAAGCTGCGCGGCGCGGCCAAAATAATAATAATAATAATAGATGATAGAATCAGAGACCCTGCAAGTACACTCACAACACAGATGGACTCACGTGGGAAAATATCTGGTAGAACTTTAATTGTAGTAGTTTCATTCCTGCAGGGGGATGGGGGGAACCATGCTTTCTTACACTCGTTTTTCTCAGAGCCTAATACACTCAGTGCAGTTACAGCTTAGTTCCACATCCATTTCTCAGAGCACCCTCCTTGGTCGCCCTGCAAATATACAGAATTTCTCTGTCTGCCTCCTTCTAACTATTGCCTACTTTATTTTCTTCTAAGAAATTTAATATATTTTGTTATTCAACTATTTGTTTTATTTCTTTATTGTCAATCTCTTCTCTCTCCTCTCTCTCTCTCTCTCTCTCTCTCTCTCTCTTTCACACACACGCGCACACACACACACGCACGCACACACGCCACGTCAGCAGGAACTTCTTCTATTTCATTCACTGTTGTTTCTCCAGTACAGGAATCAGCATCTGTATATTGTAGATGTTCAATAAAGTGTTTTCTAAGAAGGTAACAGACGAAGAAGAAGCAGAGAGCAGAAGAACATTTTTCACTGTATAACATTTTATACCTCTCAAATTTTGAATCATGGCATGGATAGAATTATCTACTCAAAATATAAATTACTTAAATGTTTTATAAAGTTGCTCTAATATCTCTCGCTTCCTTCTGTTCAGTCTCGGAGGAAGACAGGTCCCCCTGCGGCTGAAAGACAACTCACTTCATAGAGCCTCTATCCCGCTCTCTCCTAAATTCGCACGGACCTGACTCCAGCAATACTCCCTCTCCCCTTCACCTCCACAGACCCACCACCAGCCTTTAAATGCACCCCGAAGCCTCCTTCCGAGAAAACGGACTTCCTGCCACAACCTTCTCCATCTGCGCTCAGCCAAGCTTCTCACCTGCCTTCACTTCTCCATTCGCTGCAGCGTGGCCCTCACTCCCTAACCCACTAACCCCTGAAACTAAGACGCTGTTACCCCTTCATGGCCAGATACACTTCCTGGCTTTAATCCCGGGGCTCCCCACGGCCTCCGCAGTGTTGCTGCACTGTGGTCCTCCTACCCCGCAGTCTTTTTCTTACCCTTCCTCAAGCACCCACTGAGTGTCGAGGTTCTCCCGTGCTCTCCTCAGGCTACTCTATACAGACCCTCCCCTACTGGTCGCTTCCATTCTGCGGTTCCTAATACACGTTGAGGACCTCCAGATCTCTGACGCTGTCCCCGAGCCTCCCACGCATTTCTTCCCTATAAACAGGTAGAGACATGGAATAAAGTCCACTCCTTGGAGAGCATGGCGTACGAGGTCCTCCTTGGAATGGCATATGGACCCTGCTTTTCTCTCCAGCCCCATAGCTGCTTCCTACTCCAGCGACTCCCAAACTGTTGCTGTTTCTAGCCCCATGCTTCTGCTCGCGCTGGTCCTCATGCTTGTTAACACCTGCGTGCCCCTACTGCACTCTTTTATTTGAATGACAAGCATTCCTGTCTCCAGGGTGCCCTTGGTACCTTCTCATATTCACTATGCTCTGTGCATACCTCTCTCAAGGCATCGTGTCTATTGTATCAAAATCACGTCCTAATGAATCCGTTCTTGCCCGTCATCTGTGGGGATCCTGAGGGCAGTCGTTGAGTCCCACTCATCCTGGTATCCCCAGCACCAAGCACAGAGCCTGATGTATGGAAGGTATTCAACAAACAGGTGTTGAACTGGGCTGGTCGTTGCGCTGACTATATTAGGCTCTGAGAAAAACTGATGTGACAAGACATGGTTTCCCCCAGTTCTCCTGTAGGAATGAAACCACTACAGTTAAAGCCCTACCACATGTTTTCACTTGTGAGTCCATCTGTTTTGTGAGTATACTTTAAAAGTTGTTTGCTTAGATCAAATCAGGCTGTAAAAAGAGCGTTGCACCATGATCAGGGGTAGCTAGAGTGTGGCCTTCTTTACAAACAATGGACAACTCTGGTTATAGACTGTTTCTAGGGAGGGGCACACTGGTGTTGCACCGTTGTGTTACAGAAACGTACTTGTGTGAGAGCAGACGTGAATGCTCAGTCTCTCTCTCTCAGCATGAAAGAGCATGTCCTGCAAGAAAGGATAGCCTGAGTTTATTAAAGAAATAAAATTCTCCATAAGACCTTACCAGTACCTTTAAAATAAATAGAAAGCACTTCCAATGACAGATGAGATAAATTTTATCCAAGCTGCCCTGGAGCTATTTCCTATATATTTAAGATAAATAAATAATGGCTTATTGTACTTTCTAAAACAGGTATTAAAGGTACATACTTCTTTAACATGATTTCATTCCTCATTTACACAATTTAAAATTACTTTTCTGAGAAGTGGTTTCATATTTTCCCATTAAGAAGTAAAAATGAGGATTTAAACCAGTAATAAAACCTTCATAATGTCTCTTTAAATTTTTATACTGTCCCCACCAGCAACTTGCGGTTAGTGGATTTCATATTTGACACTAATATCCATGTTTAAAGAGGTATCTGGTTACTTACCACAATTTCTTTAATCCTTTTAGCAACTTATTTAAATTCTTAAAATGTCAGCATTATTAAAAGCATCTCAGATATTTTCTTGCTTTTTTCCTAGTACAATTTCACAAAATTGAAAGCGCCACGTAGCAAATGTATCTTCCACTTTTATTCCTTGGAATTAGAATATTTTACTTCCTAGGAAGCAAATGCCGTTGAAATATATACACCTTGGTAATAATCGGTAACATTAACTAACTTCAAATGTTATTGGTAAGAAGGAACATATGATAATGTTTTCTTATTAAAGAAAAAGAAAAGGTATTACAGTGTAATTTCATAGCTTGTTTTCATGACCCATCAGGTATGAAAGTAGGAGAAGTTGTACAATCTACAGTTAGTGTTTTCAATAATCGAGGATAATAAAACCTGTTCCGCATCCACCCTCTCCCCTGAGAATGTTCCCTTTTCCAGCAGATGTTTCAGAGCATAATGAAGTACAGAGGGCTGGAGGCATTATTTATGATCCCTTAAAAATAAACCAGACTCTTTTCACACTAAGTATGTTTCAATAAGGGCCTATCAGTGGATTTCAGGGACTATTTTCACCCAAAATTGTCAGCAAAAAAGTGTATGTGCATTTTCTTGAAGAGAGGCTCAGCAGCTTACAACAGATTTTCATTGATGATTAATAAGAGGCTAAACTCCACTGAAATAAATAAAACCTGCTTAGGGTTATTCCTCTTTCTACCCCTTCTCTCCTTTCTTCCACCATCTTCTAAACTCAAAACTCATTGAAAACGCCTTGAACTAGAAATTGCAAAACCCAGACCCTAGTTCCAAACTCTATTATTTACTATGAACCGTGTGGCTTTGGGCAAACAACACGTCTCCAAGATTTAGTTTTCCTAACCGAAAAAATGGATAATAATGCCCCAAGTTTCCTCCAAAATGGGGAGGGCATGGCCTGAATTGTCCAAAGCCAAGAGCCACCACCAGATTCTAATTCCCCAAATGGAGATAGACATATCAATACATCAAAACAACAATCTGAATATGAAGAAAGAAATCATTTTCAGGGTTAAGACGCTTTTTTAATTCACTCATCAGCTCTGTACTGAAAAACAGATGTCAAACCAGGAAAGAAATATGTGATGTAATTTGCCACTGCAGAGGAGAGACGCCACTGCCTGGTTTCAAACGGTGCTGGCTCAGACTGACAGCACTTGACGACTGCACCTGGATGGCGTTGCACCTGTCAGCAACCTTATTGACATTCTTTATAAGGTACGTGTGCCTACTATTGATTACATTTAATTTATATTATAAATGATAGTAAGGTAGCTGTCACTAACAAAAGTGTCACTCCATCTATATTCTGAATTACTCCATTTTATAGCCTTTGTTTATTGTGCTGTCTCAACCATGCACTGTAGTCCATCCCATACGGGACACATCACAGCAGCAGCCCTTTTGATGGTTAAGATTCTCAAATAAAATAACATACGCATAGAGCATTTGGGAAGTCCTGTGGAATGAGGGATCCTGGCATGTTTTTCCCAAACTTTCCTGCTAGTAAGAATGACCTGGGGATTAGGAACCAAGATGGCGAAGCAGAAGGACCTGCTCTCCCTCCCTCTTGCGAGAACATGAGAATCACAAATAGCTGCTGGACAATCATTGACAGGACGACACAGAAACTCCCCCAAAAAAGATACCCCACATCCAAAGACAAAGGAGAAGCCACAATGAGACGGTAGGAGGGGCGCAATCACAGTGAAATTAAATCCCATAACTGGTGGCTAGGTGACTCACAGACTGGAGAACACTTATATCAGAGAAGTCCACCCACTGGAGTGAAGGTTTGGAGCCCCACGTCAGGCTTCCCAACATGGGGGTCTGGCAACGGGAGGAGGAATTCCTAGAGAATCAGACTTTGAAGTCTAGTGGGATTTGATTGCAGGACTTCAACAGGACTGGGGAAAACAGAGACTCCACTCTTGAAGGGCACACACAAAGTAGTGTGTGCATCGGGATCCAGGGGAAGGAGCAGTGACCCCAGAGGAGACTGAATCAGACCTACCTGCTAGTGTTGGAGGGTCTCCTGCAGAGGCAGGGGGTGGCTGTGGCTCACTGTGGGGACAAGAACACTGGCAGCAGAAGTTCTGGGAAGTACTCCTTGGCGTGAGCCCTCCCAGAGTCTGCCATTAGCCCCAAAAAGGAGCCCAGGTAGCCTCCGGTGTTGGGTTGCCTCAGGCCAAACAACCAACAGGGAGGGAACCCAGCCACACCCATCACCAGACAAGCGGATTAAAGTTTTACTGAGCTCTGCCCACCAGAGCAACAGCCAGCTCTACCCACCACCAGTCCCTCCCATCCGGAAACTTGCACAAGCCTCTTAGATAACCTCATCCACCACAGGGCACACAGCAGAAGCAAGAGGAACTACAACCCTGCAGCCTGCTGAATGAAAACCACATTCATAGGAAGATAGACAAGATGAAAAGGCAGAGGGCTAAGTACCAGATGAAGCAACAAGATTAAACCCCAGAAAAACAACTAAATGAAGTGAAGATAGGCAACCTTCCAGAAAAAGAATTCAGAATAATGATAGTGAAGATGATCCAGGACCTCAAAAAAAGAATGGAGGCAAAGAGCGAGAAGATGCAAGAATTGTTTAACAAAGACCTAGAAGAATTAAAGAACAAACAAACAGAAATGAACAATACAATAACTGAAATGAAAACTACACTAGAAGGAATCAATAGCAGAATAACTGAGGCAGAAGAACGGTTAAGTGACCTGGAAGACAGAATGGTGGAATTCACGGCTGCGGAACAGAATAAAGAAAAAAGAATGAAAAGAAATGAAGACAGCCTAAGAGACCTCTGGGACGACATTAAAAGCAACAACCTTCGCATTATAGGGGTCCCAGAAGGAGAAGAGAGAAAGGACCAGAGAAAATATTTGAAGAGATTATAGTAGAAAACTTCCTTAACATGGGAAAAGAAATAGCCACCCAAGTCCAGGAAGCGCAGAGAATCCCATACAGGATAAACCCAAGGAGAAACATGCCAAGACACATAGTAACGAAATTGGCAAAAATTAAAGACAAAGAAAAATTATTGAAAGCAGCAAGGGAAAAATGACAAATAACATACAAAGGAACTCCCATAAGGTTAATAGCTGATTTCTCAGGAGAAACTCTTCAAGCCAGAAGGGAGTGGCATGATATAATTAAAGTGATGAAAGGGAAGAACCTACAACCAAGATTACTTTACCTGGCAAGGATCTCATTCATATTCGATGGAGAAATCAAAAGCTTTACAGGCAAGCAAAATAATTCAGCACCACAAAACCAGCTCTACAACAAATGCTAAAGGAACTTCTCTAAGTGGGAAATACAAGACAAGAAAAGGACCTACAAAAGCAAACCCAAAACAATTAAGGAAATGGTCATAGGAACATACATATTGATAATTACCTTAAAAGTGAATGGATTAAATGCTCCAACCAAAAGACATAGGCTTGGGCTCTCCTGGTGGTGAAGTGGTTGAGAGTCCGCCTGCCAATGCAGGGGACATGGGTTCATGCCCCAGTCCGGGAAGATCCCACATGCTGTGGAGTGGCTGGGCCCATGAGCCATGGATGCTGAACCTGCACGTCCGGAGCCTGTGCTCTGCAACGGGAGAGGCCACAACAGTGAGAGGCCTGCACACCGCAAAAAAAAAAAAAAAAAAAAAAGAGACACAGGCTTGCTGAATGGATACAAAAACAAGACCCATATATATGCTGTATACAAGAGACCCACTTCAGACCTAGGGACACGTACAGACTGAAACAGAGGGGATGGAAAAAGATATTCCATGCAAATGGAAATCAAATGAAAGCTGGAGTAGCAATACTCATATCAGATAAAATAGACTTTAAAATAAAGAATGTTACAAGAGACAAGGAAAGACACTACATAATGATCAAGGGATCAATCCAAGAAGAAGATATAACCATTATAAATATACATGCACCAAACATAGGAGCACCTCAATACATAAGGCAACTGTTAACAGCTATAAAAGAGGAAATCGACAGTAACACAATAATAGTGGGGGACTTTAACACCTCACTTACACCAATGGACAGATCATCCAAATAGAAAATTAATAAGGAAACACAAGCTTAGAATGACACAATACACCAGATAGATTGAATTGATATTTATAGGACATTCCATCCAAAAACAACAGATTACACTTTCTTCTCAAGTGCACACGGAACATTCTCCAGGATAGATCACATCTTGGGTCACACATCAAGCCACAGTAAATTTAAGCAAATTGAAATCATATCAAACATCTTTTCTGACCACAACGCTATGAGATTAGAAATGAATCACAGGGAATAAAACATAAAAAACACAAACACATGGAGGCTAAACAATATGTTACTAAATAACCAAGAGATCACTGAATAAATCAAAGATGAAATCAAAAAAATCCTGGAGACAAATGACAATGAAAACACAACGATACAAAACCTATGGAATGCAGAAAAGCAGTTCTAAGAGGGAAGTTTATAGCTATACAAGCCTACCTCAAGAAAAAAGAAAAGTCTCAAATAAACAATCTAACCTTACACTTAAAGGAACTAGACAAAGAAGAAGAAACAAAACCCAAAGTTAGCAGAAGGAAAGAAATCATAAAGATCAGAGCAGAAATAAATGAAATAGAAACAAAGAAAACAATAGCAAAGATCAATAAAACTAAAAGCTGGTTATTTGAGAAGATAAACAAAATTGATAAACCATTAGCCAGACTCATCACAAAAAAGAGGGAGAGGGCTCAAATCAATAAAATTAGAAATGAAAAAGGAGAAGTTACAACAGACACCACAGAAATACAAAGTATCCTAAGAGAGTACTACAAGGAACTTTATGCCAATAAAATGGACAACCTGGAAGAAATGGATACATTCTTAGAAAGGTATAACCTTCCAAGACTGAACCAGGAAGAAATAGAAAATATGAACAGATCAATCACAAGTAATGAAATTGAAACTGTGATTAAAAATCTTCCAATAAACAAAAGTCCAGGACCAGATGGCTTCACAGGTGAATTCTATCAAACATTTAGAGAAAAGCTAACACCCATCCTTCTCAAACTCTTCCAAAAAATTGCAGACGAAGGAGCACTCCCAAACGCATTCTATGAGGTCACCATCACCCTGATACCAAAAACAAAGATACTTCAATAAAAGAAAATTATAGACCAATATCACTGATGAATATAGATGCAAAAATCCTCAACAAAATTCTAACAAACAGAATCCAACAACACATGAAAAGGATCATACACCATGATCAAGTGGGGTTGATCCCAGGGATGCAAGGATTCTTCAATATATGAAAATCAATCAATGTGATAAACCATATTAACAAATTGAAGAATAAAAACCATATGATCATCTCAATAGATGCAGAAAAAGCTTTTGACGAAATTCAACATCCATTTATGATAAAAACTCTCCAGAAAGTGGGCATAGAGGGAACATACCTGAACACAATAAAGACCATAGCAAACCCACAGCAAACATCATTCTCAATGGTGAAAAACCGAAAATATTTCCTCTAAGATCAGGAAGAAAACAAGGATGTCCACTCTCACCACTATTATTCAACATAGCTTTAGAAGTCCTAGCCACAGCAATCAGAGAAGAAAATGAAAAAAAAGGAATACACATTGGAAAAAAGAAGTAAAACTGTCACTGTTTGCAGATGACATGATACTATACATAGAGAATCCTAAAGATGCCACCAGAAAACTACTAGAGCTAATCAATGAATTTGGTAAAGTAGCAGGATACAAAATTAATGCACAGAAATCTCTTGCATTCCTATACACTAATAACAAAAGATCAGAAAGAGAAATTAAGAAAACACTCCCATTTACCATTACAACAAAAAGAATAAAATACCTAGGAATGAACCTACCTACGGAGGCAGAAGACCTGTATGCAGGAAAGTATAAGGCACCGATGGAAGAAATCAAAGATGACACAGACAGATGGGGAGATACGTCATGTTCTTGGATTTAAAGAATCAATATTGTGAACATAACTATACTACCCAAAGCAATCTACAGATTCAATGCAATCCCTATCAAATTACCAGTGGCATTTTTTACAGAACTGGGACAAAAAAATCTTAAAATTTGCATGGAGACACAAAAGACCCCAAATAGCCAAAGCAGTCTTCAGGGAAAAAAAGGGAGCTGGAGGAATCAGACTCCCTGACTTCAGACTATACTACAAAGCTACAGTAATCAAGACAATATGGTACTGACACAAAAACAGAAACATAGATCAATGGAACAAGACAGAAAGCCTAGAGATAAACCCACACACTTATGGCCAACTAATCTATGACAAAGGAGGCAAGGATATACAATGGAGAAAAGACAGTCTCTTCAATAAGTGGTGCTGAGAAAACTGGACAGCTACATGTAAAAGAATGAAATTAGAACACTCCCTAACACCATACACAAAAATAAACTCAAAATGGATTAGAAACCTAAATGTAAGACCAGACACAATAAAACTCTTAGAGGAAAACATAGGTAGAACACTCTATGACATAAAACACAGCAAGATCTTTTTTGATCCACCTCCTAGAGTAATGGAAATAAAAACAAAAATTTAAAAATGGGACCTAATGGAACTTCAAATCTTTTGCACAGCAAAGGAAACCATGAACAAGACGAAAAGACAACCCTCAGAATGGGAGAAAATATTTGCAAATGAATCAATGGATAAAGATTTAATCTCAAAAATATATAAACAGCTCATGCAGCTCAATATTAAAAAAACAAAGAAGCCAATCCAAAAATGGGCAGAAGACCTAAATAGACATTTCTCCAAAGAAGACATACAGATGGCCAAGAAGCTCATGAAAAGCTGCTCAGCATCACTAATCATTAGGGAAATGCAAATCAAAACTACAATGAAGTATCACCTCACACCAGTTAGAATGGGCATCATCAGAAAATCTACAAACAACAAATGCTGGAGAGGGTGCGGAGAAAGGGGAACCCTCTTGCACTGTTGGTGGGAATGTAAATTGGTGCAGCCACTATGGAGAACAGTATGGAGGTTCCTTAAAAAACTAAAAGTAGAATTACCATATGACCCAGCAATCCCGCTACTGGGCATATATCCAGAGAAAAACATAATTCAAAAGGACATATGCAGCCCAATGTTCCTTGCAGCACTATTTACAATTGCCAGGTCATGGAAGCAACCTAAATGCCCATTGAAAGACAAGTGGATAAAGAAGTTGTGGTACATATATGCAATGGAGTATTTCTCCGCCATAAAAAGGAATGAAATTGGGTCATTTGTAGAGACGTGGATGTATCTAGAGACTGTCATACAGAGTGAAGTCAGAAGGAGAAAAACAAATATCGTATATTAACGCATATATGTGGAACCTAGAAAAATGGTACAGATGAACTGGTTTGCAGGGCAGAAATTGAGACACAGAGGTAGAGAAGAAACGTATGGACACCAAGGGGGGAAAGCGGCGGAGGGGTGTGTGTGTGGGGGGGTGATGAATTGGGAGATTGGGATTGACGTGTATACACTGATGTGTATAAAATTGATGACTAATAGGGACCTGCTGTATAAAAAAAAAATTAAATTAAATACAAAAATTTTTTAAAAAACATACACATAAAGACCCCCTCCTGCCAGCGCTTAGTTTAAATGATCTTGCACAGAATACAATACTTTCTACCAAAGTAGTGTTTTCTCTCCTTTTTATCCTTCTATCTCTCTCTTTCGTTCATTCTCTCAATAAAAGACAAAACTAATAAAACAATAGCCAGCCTATAGTAGAACTAACATCTGCCAACCATTTCACTCAGCACTAGTAAATGTATTTATTACTTTAATGAATTATCTTGTTTTAAAAATGAGGAAACTGAGGCATAGAGAGATTGTCAGCCTTGACCTAAATGTTAATTGATGGAGCCAGAATTTAAGCTCTGATATCGGCTTCTGAGTCTCAGCTATCAAACAAAATGTGGCAGTGAAGTAAGGATAGACCACTGATATTCATACAATAGTCAACAGGTATTTCTTGAAGGCATCAAAATGACAGGATTCTATCTTCTAATACTGGAAATATAAGGGTAAGTAAGATGCAATCCCTGCTGTCAAGAAGCTTACAGTCAGGGGGACCTTCAAGATGGCGAAGGAGTAAGAGGTGGAGATCACCTTCTTCCCCACAAATACATCAAAAATACCTCTACATGTGGAGCAACTCCTACAGAACACCTACTGAATGCTGGCAGAAGACCTCAGACCTCCCAAAAGGCAAGAAATTCCCCACGTACCTGGGTAGGGCAATAGAAAAAAAGAAAAAACAGAGACAAAAGAATAGGGACGGGACCTGCACCTCTGGGAGGGAGCTGTGAAGGAGGAAAGGTTTCCACACACTAGGAAGCCCCTTTGTGGGAGGAGGCTGTGAGTGGCCTGGGGGGAAGCTTTGGAGCCACGGAGGAGAGCGCAGCAACAGGGGTGCAGAGGGCAAAGCGGAGAGATTCCTGCACAGAGGATCAGTGCCGGCCAGCACTCAGTAGCCCAAGAGGCTTGTCTGTTCACCCGCCGGAGCAGGTTTTTAGCACTTGTAACTGATGGATTCTTTGGTTCGGTTGCGCTCTTCTTTCTTTCTTTCTTTTTATTATTACATTTTTATTTTTTTATTTTTTATTTTAACAACTTTATTTATTTTATTATTTTCTTTCCTTCCTTCTTTTTCTGCCATTTCTTCTGGGCCATGTGGTTGACCCTGGTGTTCCAGCCAGGTGTCAGGCCCGAGCCTCTGAGGTGGGAGAGCCAAGTTCAGGGCATTGCTCCACCAGAGACTTCCCAGCCCCTCGTAATATCAAACAACAAAAGCTCTCCCAGAGATCTCCATCTCAATGCTAAGACCCAGCTCCACTCAACGACCAGCAAGCTCCAGTGCTGGACACCCTATGCCAAACAAAAAACAAAGCAGGAACACAGTCCCACGCATTAACAGAGAGGCTGCCTAAAAAGAGAATAAGTTCACAGACATACCAAAACACACCACTGGAAGAAGTCCTGCCAACCAGAAAGACAAGATCCAGACTCATCCACCAGAACATAAGCACCAGTCCCCTCCACCAGGAAGCCTACAAAACCCACTGAACCAACCTTACTCACTGGGGGCAGACATCAAAAAGGACGGGAACTACGAACCTGCAGCCTGCGAAAAGGAGACCCAAAACACAGTAAGTTAAGCAAAATAAGAAGATAGAGAAATACACAGGCGATGAAGGAGCAAGGTAAAAACCCACCAGACCAAACAAATGAAGAGGAAATGGGCAGTCTACCTGAAAAAGAATTCAGAGTAATGATAGTAAAGATGATCCAAAATCTCGGAAATAGAATGGAGAAAATACAAGAAATGTTTAACAAGGACCTAGAAGAATTAAAGAGCAAACAAGCAATGATGAACAGCACAATAAATGATATTAAAAATTCTCTAGAATAAATCAATAGCAGAATAACTGAGGCAGAAGAACGGATAAGTGACCAGGAAGATAAAATAGTGGAAATAACCACCACAGAGCAGAATAAAGAAAAAACAATGAAAAGAATTAAGGACAGTCTCAGAGACCTCTGGGACAACTTTAAACACACCAACATTCGAATTATAGGGGACCCAGAAGAAGAAGAGAAAAAAAAAAAAAGACTGAGAAAATATTTGAAGAGATTATGGTTGAAAACTTCCCTAATATGGGAAAGGAAATAGTCAGTCAAGTCCAGGAAGCACAGAGAGTCTCAGACAGGATAAATCCAAGGAGAAATATGCCAAGACACATAGTAATCAAACTATCAAAAATTAAATACAAAGAAAAAATATTAAAAGCAGCAAGGGAAAAACAACAAATAATACAAGGGAATCCCCATAGGGTTAACAACTGATCTTTCAGTAGAAACTCTGCAAGCCAGAAGGGAGTGGCAGGACATATTTAAAGTGATGAAAGAGAAAAACCTACAAACAAGATTACTCTACCCTGCAAGGATCTCATTCAGAGTTGATGGAGAAATTAAAAGCTTTACAGACAAGCAAAAGCTAAGAGAATTCAGCACCACCAAACCAGCTTTACAACAAATGCTAAAAGAACTTCTATAGGCAGGAAACATAAGAGAAGGAAAAGACCTACAATAACAAACACAAAACAAGTAAGGAAATGGTGACAGGAACATACATAACGATAACAACCCTAAATGTAAATGGACTAAATGCTCCAACCAAAAGACATAGACTGGCTGATGGATACAAAAACAAGACCCATATATATGCTGTCTACAAGAGACCCACTTCAGACCTGGGACACATACAGACTGAAAGTGAGGGGATAGAAAAATGTATTTCATGCAAATGGACATCAAAAGAAAGCTGGAGTATCAATTCTCATATCAGACAAAATGGACTTTAAAATAAAGACTATTACAGGAGACAAAGAAGGATGCTACATAATGATCAAGGGATCAATCCAAGAAGAAGATATAACAACTGTAAATATTTATGCACCCAACACAGGAGCACCTCAATACCTAAGGCAAATGCTAATATCCATAAAAGGGGAAATCAACAGTAACACAATCATAGTAGGGGTCTTTAACACCCCACTTTCACCAATGGACAGATCATCCAAAATGAAAATAAATAAGGCAACACAAGCTTTAAATGATACATTAAACAAGATGGAATTAATTGATATTTATAAGACATTCCATCCAAAAACAACAGAATACACTTTCTTCTTAAGTGCTCGTGGAACATTCTCCAGGATAGATTGTATCTTGGGTTACAAATCAAGCCTTGGTAAATTTAAGAAAACTGAAATCTTATCAAGTTTCTTTTCTGACCACAACACTATGAGACTAGATATCAGTTACAGGAAAAAAAAAACTGTAAAAAATACAAACACATGTAGGCTAAACAGTACACTTCTAAATAACCAAGAGATCACTGAAGAAATCAAAGAGGAAACCAAAGGGTACCTAGAAACAAATGACAACGAAAACACGATGACCCAAAACCTAAGGGATGCAGTAAAAGCAGTTCTAAGAGAGAACTTTATAGCAATACAATCCTACTTCAAGAAACAAGAAACATCTCAAATAAACAACCTAAACTTACACCTAAAGCAGTTAGAAAAAGAACATAGAAAACCCAAAGTTAGCAGAAGGAAAGAAATCATAAAGATCAGAAATAAATGAAACAGAAATGAAGGAATTGATAGCAAAGATCAATAAAACTAACAGCTGGTTCTTTGAGAAGATAAAAAATATTAATAAACCATTAGCCAGACTCATCAAGAAAAAAAGGGAGAAGACTTAAATCAGTAGAATTAGAAATGAAAAAGGAGAAGTAACAATGGACACTGCAGAAATACAAAGGACCATGAGAGATTACTATAAGCAACTCCATGCTAATAAAATGGACAACCTGGAAGAAATGGACAACTTCTTAGAAAAGCACAACCTTCCAAGACTGAACCAGGAAGAAACAGAAAATATGAACAGAACAATCACAAGCACTGAAATTGAAACTGTGATTAAAAACTTCCAACAAACAAAAGCCCAGGACCAGATGGCTTCACAGGCAAATTCTATCATATATTTAGAGAGGAGCTAACACCTATTCTTCTCAAACTCTTCAAAAATATAGCAGAGGGAGGAATACTCCCAAACTCATTCTATGAGGCCACCATCACCCTGATACCAAAACCAGACATAGATGTCACAAAAAGAGAAAATTTCATGCTAACATCATTGATGAACATAGATGCAAAAGTCTTCAACAAAATACTAGGAAACAGAATCCAACAGCACATTATAAGGATCATACACCGTAATCAATTGGGGTTTATCCCAGGAATGCAAGGATTTTTCAATATATGCAAATCAATCAATGTGATACACCATATTAACAAACTGAAAGAGAAAAACCATATGATCAACTCAATAGATGCAGAAAAAGCTTTTGACAAAATTCAACACCTATTTATGATAAAAAAAAACTTTCTAGAAAGTAGGCATAGAGGGAACTTACTTCAACATAATAAAGGCTATATAGGACAAACCCACAGCAAACATTGTTCTCAATGGTGAAAAACTGAAACCATTTCCACTAAGATCAGGAACAAGATAAGGTTGCCCACTCTCACCATTATTATTCAACATAGTTTTGGAAGCTTTAGCCACAACAATCAGAGACAAAAAGAAATAAAAGTAATCCAAATTGGAAAAGAAGAAGTAAAACTGTCACTGTTTGCAGATGACATGGTACTATATAGAGAGAATCCTAAAGATACTACCAGAAAACTACTAGAGTTAATCAATGAATTCAGTAAAGTAGCAGAATACAAAATTAATGCACAGAAATCTTTTGCATTCTTTTTTTTCTGTTGTTTTTTTTTGCGGTACACAGGCCTCTCACTGTTGTGGCCTCTCCCGTTGCAGAGCACAGGCTCCGGACATGCAGGCTCAGCGGCCATGGCTCACGGGCCCAGCCACTCCACAGCATGTGGGATCTTCCCGGACCGGGGCACGAACCCACGTCCCCTGCATCGGCAGGTGGACTCTCAACCACTTCGCCACCAGGGAAGCCCTGCATTCTTATACACTAATAACAAAAGATTAGAAAGAGAAATTAAGGAAACACTCCCATTTACCGTTGCAACAAAAAGAATAAAATACCTAGGAATAAACCTACCTAAGGAGAAAAATACCTGTATGCAGAAAACTACAATACACTGATGAAAGAAATTAAAGATGATATAAACAGATGGAGAGATATACCATGTTCTTGGATTGGAAGAATCAGCATTGTAAAAATGACTATACTACCCAAAGCAATCTACAGATTCAATGCAATCCCTATCAAACTACCAATGGCATTTTTCACAGAACTAGAACAAAAAATTTCATAATTTGTATGGAAACACAAAAGACCCCTAATAGCCAAAGTAATCTTGAGAAAGAAAAATGGAGCTGGAGGAATCAGGCTCCCTGACTACAGACTATACTACAAAGCTACAGTAATCAAGGGAGTATGATACTGGCACAAAACCAGAAATATAGGTCAATGGAACAGGATAGATAGCCCAGAGATAAAACCATACACCTATGGTCACCTTATCTTTGATAAAGGAGGTAAGAGCATACAATGGAGAAAAGACAGCCTCTTCAATAAGTGGTGCTGGGAAAACTGGACATGTAAAAGAATGAAATTAGAACACTCCCTAACACCATGCACAAAAATAAAATCAAAGTGGATTAAAGACCTAAATGTAAGGCCAGACACTATAAAACTCTTAGAGGAAAAAATAGGTAGAACACTCTATGACATAAATCACAGCAAGATCCTTTTTGACCCAGCTCCTACAGAAATGGAAATAAAACCAAAAATAAACAAATGGGACCTAATGAAACTTCAAAGCTTTTGCACAGCGAAGGAAACCATAAACAAGATGAAAAGACAACCCTCAGAATGGGAGAAAATATTTGCAAATGAAGCAACTGACAAAGGATTTTTCTTCAAAATATACAAGCAGCTCATGCAGCTCAATATCAAAAAAAACAAACAACCCAATCCAAAAATGCACAGACCTAAACAGACGTTTCTCCAAAGAAGACATACAGATTGCCAACAAACACATGAAAGGATGCTCAACATCACTGATCTTTAGAGAAATGCAAATCAAAACTACAAGGAGGTGTCACCTCACACCAGTTAGAATGGCCATCATCAAAAAATCTAGAAACAATAAATGCTGGAGAGGGTGTGGAGAAAAGGGAACCCTCTTGCACTGTTGGTGGGAATGTAAATTGATACAGCCACTATGGAGAACAGTATGGAGGTTCCTTAAAATACTAAAAACAGAACTACCATACGACCCAGCAATCCCACAACTAGGCATATACTGTGAGAAAACCATAATTCAAAAAGAGTCATGTACCACAAGGTTCACTGCAGCACCATTTACAATAGCCAGGACATGGAAGCAACCTAAGTGTCCATCGACAGATGCATGGATAAAGAAGATGTGGCATATATATACAATGGAATGTTACTCAACTATAAAAGAAATGAAATTGAGTTATTTGTAGTGAGGTGGATGGACCTAGGGTCTGTCATACAGAGTGAAGGTTAAGTCAGAAAGAGAAAAACAAATACCGTATGCTAACACATATATATGGAATCTAAAAATAAACTAAAATGGTTCTAAAGAACTTAGGGGCAGGACAGGAATAAAGACACTGATGCAGAGAATGGACTTGAGGACATGGGGAGGGGGAAGGGTAAACTGGGACGAAGTGAGAGAGTGGCTTGGACATATATACTACGAAATGTAGAATAGATAGCTGGTGGGAAGCAGCTGCATAGCACAGGGAGATCAGCTTGGTGCTTTGTGACCACCTAGAGGGGTGAGATAGGGAGGGTGGGAGGAAGACGCAAGAGGGAGGAGATACGGGGATATATGTATACGTATAGCTGATTCACTTTGTTATACAGCAGAAACTAACACACCATTTTAAAGCAATTATACTCCAATAAAAATGTTAAAGAAAAAAAAAAGAAGCTACAGTCTACTGCTATGCTGTCCACTATGGTAGCCAAAAGCCACCATGTGGCTATTTAAATTTAAATCTAGATAATTTTACTTTTTTTCTTTTTTTATTATTATTATGGTACGCGGGCCTCTCACTGTTGTGGCCTCTCCCGTTGCGGAGCACAGGCTCCGGATGTGCAGGCTCAGCAGCCATGGCTCAAGGGCCCAGCTGCTCCGCGGCATGTGGGATCTTCCCAGACTGGGGCACGAACCCTCGTTCCCTGCATCGGCAGGCGAACTCTCAACCACTGCGCCACCAGGGAAGCCCCTAGATAATTTTAATAAGCAATTTAAAGTATTTAATTTATTTATAATTTATTTATAGCATTTACATATACTTTATCATCTAAATTTAAATAATTTAAATAAGTATACATAATTTAAATGAAATAAAACTTGAAATTGTTTCCTCAGTCATACTTGCCACATTTTGAGAGCTAAATAGCCACATGTAACTAGTGGCTCCCATGTTGAACAGCACAGATTAGAACATTCCATCACTGAAGAAAGTTCACTGGGCAGTGCTAGCTATGTTTGAGTGGGAATCAAGGGGACAGTAAAAAGGGAGATTTAAGGGAAATTGAATAGCCCTGTATAAGTGCTCTCTATTGTGGTAGGGTGTCTTAGGAGCAGAGAAAATGGCCCTGACTCAAGCTACAAGGTCCAGAAATGCTTTCCATTATAGGTGACATCTAGGCCAAGACCCAAAATGTTAAGTGAGAAAATGGGATATTTCAGGCAGAAGGAAGATGCTTCTTAGCTATTTTCTAGCTTGACTTTTCCAGATCAAACATTTGGTACTGAAGTTCCATCCTCAAAGATCCTGGAGCCAAAATATGTGAGAGC
The DNA here is from genome assembly GCF_005190385.1 of Monodon monoceros. NCBI lineage: Eukaryota > Metazoa > Chordata > Mammalia > Artiodactyla > Monodontidae > Monodon > Monodon monoceros. Next base: position 7,461,339 of record NW_021703771.1, on the reverse strand, counting down.
CGAGGTGGAAATGGGTTGTGGGATGGGGAGAGGACCCACCCATCCTCAACCTAATGCTTTATTCCCTGTAGTGCAGAGATGCTCAGCTGCATCCCACAGTGCAAGGCCTACTTGGGCTTTTATCCTGTAACCCCGTTAGTTAGAGATTTTCATCTCTCATTTCAAATCACATCAATGTGAAATTGTCCAGGTCGTCACTCAGTCCTCTTAGGGTAGGTTCTGTTTATTTTGCTTTAGTCTCTTTCTTACACTGGAGAGAATGTCAGAAAGCAGTGATCATTATGAGGATTTTGAATGTTTCTTTGCTCACCAAGCCAAGTTCCTAACAGCTTGATGGAGTAGGTTTGTATCACTCATTATTTTCATAAGAAAGAATAATGTAGGGCTTCCCTGGTGGCGCAGTGGTTGAGAGTCCACCTGCCGACGCAGGTGACACGGGTTCGTGACCCGGTCTGGGAAGATCCCACATGCCGTGGAGCGACTAGGCGCGTGAGCCATGGCCGCTGAGCCTGCACATCCGGAGCCTGTGCTCCGCAACGGGAGAGGCCACAACAGTGAGAGGCCCACGTACTGCAAAAAAAGAAAAGCTAAAGGAAATTCTCTAAACAGAAAGGAAATGATAAAAGAAGGAACGTTGAAATATTTGGAAGGAAGAAAGAATACAATAAACAAACAAAAATGGAGAAAGTAACAAGCTATCCTTCTCCTCTTAAGTTTTTAAATTATGTTTGACAGTTGAAGCAAAAATTATAACACTGTCTGGTGTGGGTCTAAGTGTACAGAAAATATGTAAGACAATATTATTATAAATAGGGAAGGGTGTAGAGATGTAAAGGGAAGTTAGATTTCTATACTTCACTTGAACTAATAAAATGGTGACACCAGTAGACAATGACAATTCTGTATATAAACTGTAATACCTAGAGCATCTACAAAAAGACTGTAAAAGAGATACACTCAAAAACACTGTAGAGAGCTTCCCTGGTGGCGCAGTGGTTGAGAGTCCACCTGCCGATGCAGGGGATGCGGGTTCGTGCCCCAGTCTGGGAGGATCCCACATGCCATGGAACAGCTAGGCCCGTGAGCCATGGCCACTGAGCCTGCACGTCTGGAGCCTGTGCTCCGCAACGGGAGAGGCCACAACAGTGAGAAGCCCATGTACCGCAAAAAAAAAACCAAACAAACAAAAAAAACAACACACTGTAGATAAATCAAAATGGAAGTCTACACTGAGTTCAAATAATCCACAGGAAGTAGGGGAAAATAAAACAGAAGAATTAGAGACAAAACAAAATAATAAAATGACAAATTCCAACATATCAAAATTACATTAAATATAAGGTGTCTAATTACATCAATTAAAAGATAGAAACGATAAATGCTGGAGAGGGTGTGGAGAAAAGGGAACCCTCTTGCACTGTTGGTGGGAATGTAAATTGATACAGCCACTATGGAGAACATTATGGAAGTTCCTTAAAAGACTACAAATAGAACTACCATACTACCCAGCAATCCCACTAGTGGGCATATACACTGAGAAAACCATAATTCTAAGAGTCATGTACCACAATGTTCATTGTAGCTCTATTTACAATAGCCAGGACATGGAAGCAACCTAAGTGTCCATCGACAGATGAATGGTTAAAGATGATGTGGCACATATATACAATGGAATATTACTCAGCCATAAAAAGAAATGAAATTGAGTTATTTGTAGTGAGGTGGATGGACCTAGAGTCTGTCATACCGAATGAAGTGAGTCAGAAAGAGAAAAACAAATACCGTATGCTAACACATATATATGGAACCTAAAAAAAAAAAAAAAGGTTCTGAAGAACCTAGGGGCAGGACAGGAATAAAGATGCAGACGTAGAGATTGGACTTGAAGACACAGGGAGGGGGCAGGGTAAGCTGGGACGAAGTGAGAGAGTGGTATGGACTTACATATACTACCAAATGTAAAATAGATAGCTAGTGGGAAGCAGCCACATAGCACAGGGAGATCAGCTCGGTGCTTTGTGACCACCTAGAGGGCTGGGATAGGGAGGGTGGGAGGGAGGTGCAAGAGGGAGGAGATATGGGGATATATGTATATGTATAGCTGATTCACTTTGTTACACAGCAGAAACTAACACACCATTGTAAAACAATTATACTCCAATAAAGATGTTTTAAAAAAAAAAACAAATTGGCAGAGTGGATTTAAAAACATGTCTCAACTATGTGCTGTCTACATGAAACTTACTTCAAATATAACAATATAGGCAGGTTGAATGTTTAAAAAATGAGAAAATACATATCATATAAACATTAATCAAGGATAGCATAACTGACTTTGTTACTATCAGATAAAATAGACATCAGAGCAAAGCAAGTTATGAGAGACAGAGAAGGGCATGATACAACGATAAAAGAGTTAAATTCACCAAGAAGATATAAAAATCTCAAATGTGTATGCACCAAATTAAAAAATTGGAAAATACGTAAAGCAAAAACTAATAGAACTAAAAGAGAAATGTATCATCTGTAGTGATAGCAGGAGACTTTAACACTTCCTCTCAACAATTAATAGAACAACCAGACAGAAAATCAACAGGATATAGAACTCAACATCATCACAATCTAATCAACATTTATAGAACACTCCACCCAACAACAGCAGAAAATACATTATTTTCAAGTGCCCACAGAACATATGTTAATATAGACTATATCCAAAGCCATAAAAATACCCCAACAAATTTAAAATAATTGAAATCATAGAAAGTGTGTTCTCCAGCTTGAATCACTCTAGAAATCAAAAATAGAAAGAGTAAGAAATTTTTGAAACACTTGGAAACTAAACAACACATTTCTAAATAACCCATGGGTAAAAGAGGAAGTCTCAAGAAAATATTTTTAATACATTGAATGAAAATACAATATATCAAAATTTGTGGGACATAACTAAAGCAGTACTGAAAGGGAAATTGATAGCACTAAGTGAAGATATTATAAAGAATAAAAGTCTCAAATCAATCATTTAAGCTCCCATTTCAAGAACCCGGGGGGGAAAAAAAAGGAAAGCAAAATAAACTGAAAGCAAGTAGAAGTAAGGAAATAATAAAGGTAAAATCAGAAATCACTGAAATTGAGAAAAGAAATCAATAGAAAAAGCAAACACCCCAAAGAGCTTGAAAAGATTGATAAAACTTGGCAAGACACTACTTACGTTCATACCAAACTTTGTCTACAAGTGTTTCTAGTGGATTTTTCATGATAGCCAAAACCTGGAGTTAGTCCAGGTGTCTTTCCACAGGTGGATGGTGGTGCATTTATATCATGGAATACTATTCAGCAATCAAAAGAAACAAACTATTGATACCCACAACCAACCTGGGTGAATTCCCAAAGGATTACAGAGTGAAAAAGCCAGCCCCCAAAGTTGTATAACATATGATTCTATTATATAAGATTCCCTTTGAAAATGACAAAATTACAGAAGTGGAGAACAGAGTTGTGTTTTCCAGGGGTTGAGGAGGAGATGAGGTGGGTAGGAAGTGACTGTACAAGGGCTCCTTGTGGTGATGGAAATGTTCTCTATCTTGACAGTGTCCATGTCGATATCCTGTTGTGATATTCTGCTCGAGTTTCATAAGATGTTTTCACTGGAGGAAACTGGGATCTCTCTACTATTTCTTACAACTTCTTGTGAATCTGCCATTCTAAAAAAAAAAAATCAATTTAAATAAATAGAATAGAGTAGACTAAAGAAGAGACTATAAAAATGATCGAGAATGTTTAAAATTAAAAGGAACTTTTAGAAGTTATGTAAAATTTCTGGGTAAAGACAAAAGAATTTAACATAAGCATCCACCTTTGCTCCCTCCTTTAATCACCAAAATTCCTCCTGCGAAGAGTAAGACGTGGAAACTGCTGCTCGGGTTTTGCCTGGATGAGGGATGGGGATGGTGGGCTGGGAGGACAGGAGAGTTAAGTACCCCTCCTCCCAGACACACAGCACTCACTCTCCTTACAGCTCTTGATGCAGAAAGAGCAAAAGCCCCCGAAACAATCCCTGAAACTCAGTTCTCAGTTGTGTCTACTGGAGTCTGCCTAAGTAGCTTCTTGGGGTTGCTGGCAACACGTGGGATTTATTAAACCTCTCACAGACTTAAGCCCCAAAGACAAATTTCTGAAAATTCCCCCAACACTAGAGAGGGTTGGAAGGGATCTGCAGAGGCCCAGACCTATGATGCCCTCAGCAGCGGTTCGCTTACTAGGAAAACAGGCTCAAACAGCAGCAGCAGAGCCTTGATTTCCAAATTGGCCTCCATGCCGTCTCCCCCTTTGCCTGTGCATGTCTTAAAACGTCCAAGGGGCCACACAGCCAGGGTAGAGATGGGGAGTCCAAGGGCATAAAATAGGGTTCTCCCCAGAGCCTGGCCACCCTTTCTCTGTTAGGTCACTCCCTGCACATATACAGTAATCACTCACTCTCACAGTACAACTCCCTCATCTCTCCATCCAGGCTTTTCCAGATCAAATCTCTAGAACTTTCTAAATCAGAGCTAACCAAACCTCCTTTTATTACTGTAGGCCCAGAGACGTTATGAAAAACATCTGTCAGACCTTGGAGTCGACACCCGCTCTTTTCTCTGGTGCCAGCGCACAGGAGTTTGAGCTCAAATACAACTAGATGAAATGGAAACCAAGTGAGAGCAAAAGATATGTAAATATTGTTGTCTAGTTGACACTACAGTGTAAAAAGGTACGGATTGGATTACTTGAACATTTTAGTTATATACTCACATTTTTTCCTGACAGTACTTGACGTGAACTTCAATATCTTTTGTGGAGGGATTTGAAATGTAAAACCACGACGTAAAATCTTATGATTTTGAATGTTTTGCTTTCGGAATAGAAGAGTCTGTTTATAAGGCAAAACCCCATGGAAGGGGGAAGTAGCTTCTGTTTTTTTCTAGCAACATATTAGTAAGCTAAGCAGGGGTGAGTTTTATTATGTAAATAATAACTCACTCACAGTTGGACTCATAGCCCTTTGAAAATGCTCTCATTAGAAGTAAGAAGTGTCCTTCACACATATTCTCCTGTGGAAAGTTTAATATTTATTCAAGAAGTCACCAGTTAGCAAGCAGTTAGCAAGCCCAGGACTCATTAGCTGTATGACAATATATTAGCTGTGTGATCACTTATTAGCTCCATGACCTTGAGCAAATCACTTTTTCTCCCCCTGCAAAGAAAATCACTTTTTCTCCCCCTGTTGGAATTTCTGCCCCTACCTACTTCTTTTTTTTTTTTTTTTTTTACTTATTATATTATTATTTTTTGGCTACATTGTGTCTTTGTTGCTGCGCACGGGCTTTCTCTAGTTGCGGAGAGCAGGGGCTACTCTTCGTTGCAGTGCGCGGGCTTCTCATTGCGGTGGCTTCTCTCGTTGTGGAGCACGGGCTCTAGGTGCATGGGCTTCAGCGGTTGTGGCTCGTGGGCTCAGTAGTTGTGGCTCACAGGCTCTAGAGCGCAGGCTCAGTAGCTCTGGCACACAGGCCTAGTTGCTCCACAGCATGTGGGATCTTCCCTTACCAGGGTTCGAACCCGTGTCCCCTGCACTGGCAGGTGGATTCTTAACTACTGCACCACCAGGGAAGCCCTGCCCCTACCTACTTCTTGAAGCTTATGATGGGGCAAATCTCTGTTTCACATTAACACCTAATTCCACATATCCTGTTCTATTCCATTCCACAATATGAATTAATTGATTTATGACCCAATTCAAAATATAACGAGGAAAAAACCCGTATTCCTCAAGCTCAGTTTTTGATAAATGATGTCTATTTGAAATAAAATCATTGTAGTTAAGGTTTTGATTTGAAATAATTTCTTTACTCTAAACAGATTGCAAGGAAATCTGGTGTGTGGGCAGAATTTGCAGAGACAAATGGCTCACAGAGTAGAAAGTCATTTAGCGGTAGATTCCTAGGAAGTTGCATTTGGAAAAGATCTTAAAAAACATTTGGTCTAATCCCAGAATTTTGTCTCCCTGCAGCTAGAGTAGATGGTTTCCTGATGAGTCCATGAGTACTTCTTCATTTGGCTAGTTCAAGACCACGCTAGGCAGCTCTCTCGTTCCTGGATAGTTTACTTAGAAATATTTTCCTTGGGACGGACCCATTTCCCTCGTCCTAACTGCCAAACGCTCATCCTACTTCTGCCTCTGTTGTAAGACAGAAGCGCTATCCACCTTTCCGACGTGGCAGCCCTTCCAGTGTCTGCAGACTGTCCGTCTGTCTTCCCTTGGCTGCAGCTTTCATCTCTGTATGAAAATCCTGGCACATGCAGACTGCTCATAACAAGATCAACGTAACTACTTTGAAAATACCACAACGGAGAACCAGGGTAAGATCTCAGGGGAAGCATATTATTGGGAGTTGGACATTCGGACTTGGGTCTTAGCTCCAGTCATTTCTAAATGTGTGACCTTGGGGACGTCCTCTAACTTCTGACTCCTTGCATTGCCATCAGAATGTCTTGTTATCAATGTGAGGGTAATTTTATCATATGTGCTGGGTGGAGTTTTCTTTTTTCCTATAATACGGAAGCGTTTGTACCTGAGGTCTGTCTCAAGTGATGAAGAAAATAAAGTTCTATAAAGTGACAAATAAGAGTTTGACAAATTCCCATCGGATAAGAGATCTCCCTTCAAACCTACATTTATACCAATATTAACCAAGAATTCTTAATTAAACCTCCATTCTATTTGGAGTATTGCAAGTCCTTGTTAAGGGAAAATGTAAGGTAAATATATGTGGGTTTTAACGGAAAGAGTGAATCTATAGGGATAGAGTTTCTAACATTTTTAACCACTGCTCGATTTTATATAAATATATATATTTTAACCATCACTGATTTATATACATATATTTTAACTATCAGCCAACTATATACGTATATACTTACGTACACACGTGCATACTAATATATATACACACACACACATACTATATATACATATATACATGCAACAAAGTGGTTGCATGGCTCAGGCGTTAGAGCACTGGTCTTGTAAAAATGCAACAAAGATAACACAGTACATACTCTTATTATGTGTGATGCACTATGGTATTTTGTATTCTAGTCTAGTCACTTTCTTTATCAAAACATTCTTTTTGAGACTGACTTTGTTGATTTCATGACCCATTAATATGTTGTCAGGTACGGTTTAAAGAATTCTATTTTAGGGGTCTTGGGGATTTTCTTCAGACCATGCCATTAATTCCCTGTATGACCAAGTCACTTAACATTTCTGTGTCTCAGTTTTCCTGTAAAATGCCATTGAGCTTATAGATTTACTTTAAGAATAAAATGAGATCTAAGTTTTAAGATTATTTGCCAAGAGTCAAAAAGACTAAGAAAGGAAGAAGGTTTCATTCAGGGATTAATATCAGAGCCATAACTGCTCCAGCAACCGGACTTTGCGTCATGATACAAAAATGTACAGTAGGAAAACAACGTTAAATAATGAGTTTAAAAGATTAAACAAAATATGCAGCTACTGTGTGACCCAGCATTGCGCTTTTGGACATTTAACCCGGAGAAATAAAAAATCATGTTCACACAAAAACCTGTACATGAATGCTCATTGCAGCCTTATTTGTAACAGCCTAAAACTGGAATCAGCCCAGATGTCCTTTAGCAGGTGAATGATTAAACAGACTCTAATGCGTCCATACCATGGAACACTGCTTAGCAATATAAAGAAACTATCAATATATACAACAGTTAGGGTGAATCTCCAAAGACTTATGCTGAGTGAAAAAAGACAGTCCCGAAAGGTTACAGACTGAATGCTTCCATGTACGTAACATTTTTGGAACGACCCAATTTAGAAATGGAGGACAGTTCAGCAGGGGCCAGGGCTGAGGAGTAGGGTGAGGCTGGAGGAACCAAGTGAGGGTGGTTTCAAAGGGCAACAGGACAGGTCCTTGTGGTGATGAAGCTGTTCTCTATCTTTACTCTGATCGTAGCCACCCAAACCTACGCATGTGCTGAACGTGCATAAACCTGGGGACATCTGCCTCTGCTTGGTGGGTTGAATCTACGGTGACGTCCTGTTCACGTGACTGGAGTGTAGCTGTGTTACGTCTGTCCAGCCAGGGAGCTGCACTCGGGGCCGGGCAGGGTGTGTGGGATCTCTTGGCATTACAGCCAAGACGGGAGTCTAGTTATGTCAGTAAAAATTCAATTAAGAAAAGGTTATACACCAGTTGTAGTGTACGTCCTCATAAATGCCCCACACGCCTCTTCACATCAGGGGTGGACAGCTCCCTGGGGCCGTCCTAAAGAGCCCAGGTGAAGAATTCCTGTCCATCTTCACACCACCCCCTGCCCCCTGTACAGACAGTGGTCTGCTTCCTGCCCCACTCCTCCCTGACTGGAAACCCTCCATGCTTCTTCCCCATCAAATTCATTAGTTACTCATTAATTAAAATAAGCAATCCATTTGAAAACATAAGGCAATTAGAGAGTGGCGTTTGTGGTTCAGAATGTTATAGGCCATCTGGAAATCACAGCGGCCAAGTGTAGTGGACACAGGTTTCTCTCTGGCTGGGTGCTGAGGGCTTGCTTCCCCGGGGAGGGGAAGAGCCACAGAGAAGGTCTGGGTGAATGGCCAGGACACAGGCCAAGTGTTGTCGGGTGCTGCAGGCAGGGTCTATGAGTTCTGGCATTATGAGCAAGGATTTCATTTCAGAAAGCAGTACTTTGGGAAGGTATCCAGGATGGCAGGGGAGGAGGGCAAGGCAGAGACAGTGGGCTCCAGAACGGGACCCCGGAACACCCCAAGTCTTGAGGCCATATCTGAGTCGGTGCAGGCCCCCCCCGAAAAATAAAAAATACCAAATGTATGGAATCTCAGTTATGTGTGAGCATGGGCTGATCAGTCATTAACCCATCGGGATGTCTTATTTAAGGGGAACAAGTGGCCGATTTTAAGTTAAAATGGTCCTGAAGTAAGAACCAGATGTCTTATAAAGATCACCGTTAGCTACCCCTACGATGTATGGGCCCAGGCACCAGTGACAGCTGCTGTGTCCAATCTGCGAGGAGGTTAGTACAGGAACAGCAGGGCAGGTTTAGGAACTTGGTACTTCACCACGGATTGCTTGAGAAGCTACCGTGGACATCCAGAGGTGCAGCAATGTGGGCCTCAAAGTGAAAAAAGCAACCTGATGATGGAAGTTGGTGCATCAGATTTGAAGTCATGCTGAAGATTCGAGCGAGGGTGTACATCACAAGGTGTTATCAGAATAACGGAAGGAGAAAGGACTATAACTGGGAAAACATTTCCCCAAAACAGCTATAGAAGTTTCTGAAAAGAAAACCACAAGAATTCAATCCTTCCCTCTTTCTTCCAGACAGGGCCACTATTATTTTTCAAGACAACATTAACTGAACAAGGAGTTTTTCAAACAAACACTCAGTGAAGGAGAGAACGGGCATAACTGATTTTTTTCAGTCTTTTATATTTTCAAAAAGGCCATTAGAAGACTTAGATGCTTATTGCATAAATTATCCTATTATTTTAGTAATGAAAGGATTTCACACCCATCCATTTACTTCTGCTTTTATTTCTCTCCATGAATATGGTTTTTGAAAAATATTTGTCAGGCTGCAGATATAATTCACATTGACCAAGCAGTGTATTTAAAAGGTAAGATTTTAAGTGCCTTATTAGAAGAAAAAAAAAAAAACTTGGCCCCACATAGGTACGTAACAATCCACTTCTTTTCACAGTGTACTTGCCAGCCACCTTTGAAAATTAATCGTCCTTAGAAACTTACAATAGAAAGGTAATTTCTCTGCACAGCTTACAATTTGGATCTCTTCTACCAAGGAGGCTATCTGATAAGTGACAAAGGGTGTGCGAACACTTGTTGATTTCTCATTGCTGGCAGACTCTGCAACTTAAACGAAAAGTCATCAGCACCGTGTTCTGGAATAGTTGTTACAGAATGAAACACGCACGACTAGATCCCAGGATTGCACAGAGCTGATCTTTGAGCTGCCTTCCCTCTGTTTGGGGTAGCCCTTCTTCCCACCGACTCCCGCCCAGTCCCATTTACATCCAGGTCCAGTGCCTCAGGAGGACGCAAATGGGCCCTCCCGCTGAAACCCCAGCCTCGGTTCCCAAAAGCCCAAGAGCAGAGGATTGAGCAGGCATACCATGAAGAAAGATGGATTTCAGACCAAGCTTGGAAGGACGAACAAGGAAAACAGAGAGTGGGAGTTCCCGGAGAAAAGAGAAATGGCCAGACCCCAGAGATGGTGGTTGCGCTGTGCATCTAGGAAACAGGACCATGGACAGGGCAGGGGAGATTCCCCACTGACGGCACCAGGCAGCGGGAAGTCATATGTGAGGAGGCCAGGGGCTCCAGGACGCTGAGACTTCAGTGGGAATACAGGGACCAGGTACCATCCCCCTTTGCAGCTCAGCTCCTGAAACTGGAAGGACCTTGGATGATGGAGTAACACCAGGGAGGGAAGCAGGGAGAACTCCAGAAAGGGCTGGTGTGGAGACTTCACCCAGTCCCAGCACACCAGGGCGCAAGATCAAAAACTGAAGCTGGGTTGTAGAATACAAGGTTACATTCCTTGCCCACCTGAGATTATGGATTGAGGTTCAGCCCACCACAAATAAACACATGCACACACAGTGTGTGTGCACTGTACAATATTCGTGCCACATGACAGTTCTTACTTTTCGTGTTTCATTATATGACAGGTCCAATGTGCTACATCATTAAAGTAATTCCCATAGATTTCTGAATTCAAACTGTCTATAAAATGGTTTGTACTAAAGGCAGAGGAGTGAGTATATGCATATGTCTATGTATATGTATGCAGGTGCTGATGGGGGCTGAAGAAGGAGAGATGTCGGGGGAAGAAAGATGAACCTCTGAGTCCCTTAATTCAGAATTTGAATGCACTCTAAATGGTTCTCTCCACTTCTTCATTATAGTGGCCTAGTCCATCCTTGTTCACAAAAAAATCATTGGAACCAGAGTAGTTTGATGCAAACCAGCAGATTTGCCTAAGTCTCTCACAGTCACTGAGGGCAAGCTTTTTGTACTATTACATTTTAGTCCTAAATAAATGCCTTTCCAAGTTGATCTAGGACAGGGGTAGTGAACTGGTTTTCATACCTCATACCTACCCAAATATACCTGTGAAATGATCTCTTCCTCTACATGTGCTATCACCAACACCAAGACATGCTTGCAAACTCCTAAATAGATACATCAGGGCTTCCCTCGTGGCGCAATAGTTAAGAATCCACCTGCCAATGCAGGAGACAAGAGTTCGATCCCTGATCTGGGAAGGTCTCACGTGCCGCAGAGCAGCTAAGACCGTGCACCACAACTACTGAGCCTGCGCTCTAGAGCCACGAGCCACAGCTACTGAGTCCATGAGCCACAACTACTGAAGCCCGCATGTCTAGAGCCCGTGAGCCACAACTACTGAGCCCACATGCCACAACTACTGAAGCCTGTGTGCCTCAAGCCTGTGCTCTGCAACAAGAGAAGCCACTGCAATGAGAAGCCCACGCACCACAACGAAGAGTAGCCCCTGCTCGCCACAACTAGAGAAAGCCCACATGCAGCAAGAAAGACCCAACGCAGCCAATAAATAAATAAATAAATTTATTTTTTAAAAAGACACATCAAAATATAAATCACAATGAAATCAAAAGGGATAGAAAGGCTTGGAGACCTAATCTGTTTTCCTCCAGGCTCTGAATTCATTATCTGGCAAGTGGTCTTGACCCAAGAGACAAAACCATAGAATAAACCAAAATTTTGAGTAAAAACCCAGTTTTAAATGAAGCTATCAAAACAGGCCTAATGAGAATCAGCAAACTCATTCGATTCCTATCAGCAAAAATGCAAAACGAAACCAAATCAATCAGCGCCCGTGCGGTGAGAAACATGAGCAAATTGGAAAGCACCTCAAGTGTAGATACAAAGCAGTTAAGACCATGAGACATGGCTGAACAGGCCACAGTGCACCTACAGCCGATTAGCCCGTTTCTGAAAACTTGAAAGGAAAATCAGAAACAAAAATGGCATTTAAATTTGAAAATGGCATACTCGGGGTGGGACGAGTGGTCTTCACGATACCCCTGTTCCCCCAGAGCACTGGCCCCAAATCATGTCCTTCACACCCTGGACGTTGCTGGTCAGACCTCAGAGCCATAGTCCTTTCCTCCCCTCGCCCCCCATGTCCCTTTCTGTTCTGACTTTTCCTGCAGAAACATCTTCTCTCCAAGCATCTGGACACCCAAGGCCAGACACACATGACAGGGCAGGTGCCCGCCACCAGCTGGGGTGCAGGGACACTAGGAACCGTCTCCACAGCCATCATGAGGCACACGCAGGCACACATACACACTCCACACACACACGCACACACATACATACTCCACACACGCATGCACACATACACACTCCACACACACGACACACACACGCACACACACGACACCCACATGCACGCACACATACACATACACACTCCAGACACATGCACACACACACACTCCACGCACACACATATACACACGACACACACATGACACACACACGCACATACACATACACTCCACACCCACACTCCACACACACATAGTACACACATAGTCAACACACACATACACACTCCACACACACTCCACACACACACACACCTACACACTCCACACACACGCATGCACACATACACATGACATACACACTCACACAACACACACGTGCACACACACTCACACATGACACACACATGCACACACACATGCACACATACACATTCCATACACTTACTACACACACAGTCCACCCACACATACTACACACACTCCACACACATAGTACACACACACACACCCTACGTCCTAAAGTACATGCTCACCAGTCCTACAAAGTCTACAATTTCCCCCCCAGGAGTGCCTCTTTGAGCAAAATGGCTATATTCAGAAAACCCTGTGTAAAGCGCACTCCTCTGGGGAGGTGAGCCCAGGACCTAGTCAGTGTTCAGCAGAGTCCGCTGGAATATTCAACTATGGGACAAGGCACAGGGGTCTCTGTCTGGAGAAAGGGGGACAGGTTCCATGGGGGACCCCGTGTGCAGGGGCTGGACTTGGACCAGTCAGGGGCCTGAGCTCCCAGGGGCCAAAGGGGGCTGGAAGAAGGAGGAGTCACCCAGGCCTTCGCTGCTCGGGCCACTCACTTCTCTTAAGGGCACAGGGTTGGAACTCTAGTCCTGTAACTAACTGGGGTACAGTCTTCTCACCTGTAAATGGAAAAATGAATGAACTCAGAGGATAACTGTTTGCTTCCCGTGCACTGGTTACTCATCTGGACTGTGTCCATGCTTCCCAAGCATCCTTGTGCCTACAACATTTGGGCATCTTACTGAAATGCGGGTGAGTCCGTCCACCCACGCGGGGCCCAGGAGTCGGAGTTTCTGGAAGGCTCCCGGTTACTCCACTGTCCTGACCTGCAAAGTACACTGTGCGGGCCAAGGGCTGACATCACTGAGTCCTCCTGCAAACCTAGGAAGGCGGACTGTTAACTACCTATGCGAAACCCACCGCAGATAGGCTAAAAAAACCCCCACAAATGCTGCCATAATGATGAAATTCTTTTAAAATAAAGGGTTATGCTGGCTTGTGTGTGGCTTCTTACTGCTCGGGGTGGAGTATCACCCAGAGCTCGTTAGAAACGCAAAATCGCAGCTTCCACACTGGACCCACAGACTCCAAACTGCGTTTTGACGAGATCCCAGGTGAGTCACATCAACGGTAATGTTTGAGAATCTGTTGGTTATACGACAAGTGGCCTTTTTTTAATAGGTATGCCTATTGCTTCTAAGAAATTTTCTCTGTATCCAGTTAAATTTTGTATAGAATTAAGAAGTATAATTTTAAATTAAGGGGAAATGGTGAAATAAATTCCCAGCCTCACTCCCCCCCTACGCACATATATACGCATAGCTGGTAACAAGTGGAAAACATCTTTTTGTCAGAATGGCTGAGAAGCACTCTTTCCTGAGGTCAGCAATCCTGACCACCCCCCAAAAAAAGAAGAAAAAAAACAAGAAAAGAAAAATCATATTGACCTCCCCACCACCAAAAAAAAGCATTTCAAGATAACTTTATTTCCCACAAGTTATCCAATGTGTGGAAAGTTAATTAAAAAGTTCTCTTACTCCATTGATGGTACTTGAAATTCACAGCTGGGAATAACATATGTCCCACCCCACACATCTGCGAGGCTTCTCTCTCTCTGGAGAGCCCCTCCCACAAAGCAGAGGGGAAACTAGGAGGCTCAGACCCTGCATTCACGGAGCTCACTGTATCTAGAAGGTGATATAATTTGCGAGGGACAGCTACAGAGGCAGAGGAAAAGGGACAAAATCAAACATCGGTTGAGGAAAGGAGTCTTTACCACGTATTTGTGAGGTCTGGAAATTACCAGCGAGAGAGTCACTTCTAAGCAAAATAGTAACTGACCTTGGCCGCTGCACCCGGGCCTGGGGATTGGGTGGGTCTGACTGAGCAGCCCTCCCCCAGGTTCTCTAGTGAAGGAGGAAGGGAACAGACATCAGAGACCAGGTCTGGAGCGCGTGCTGTGGTTCCCCGCAAAGCAGGGGAAGTCGATGGTCATTAGTGCCATTGTTACTCTCATCAGATACGGCGCAATAAGTATGTTTAGCCAGGAAGGGGCTGAGATGCAAACAGTAACCTTTGTGAGGAGAGCATCCTCCCAAATCCACTGCCACCCTCTCGAGGTCACCTGCCCTCCCTTTCCCTGGAAACGCTGACTCCAAGAACAAAGACGGGCAAACTGGATCCACCAACGTGCCAGGCGTCGGACACACACATGCATTTTTGGCTTTTGCACCAAGAGTGTTAGGCAGGAAATGAGCAAGAGATGCTGTCTTTGTGTATTTCAACTCTCTCCATTTTCCCCTCAGAAAAACCACTGGAAATCTGTGTGTCTGAATGTATATTTGTCTTTCATTTACATTAAGTCTGCATACTTTTAATTACCACTGGCCGCTTGCTGTGAAAGTGCAATTTCTCCCTGGAAAAGGAGAGTAAGGAAGCATTTCCAGGCCCACACTGCAACTCTTAGCACTTTAAAAATTACCTGTCATTTCTGGTATTCAGATTGCCATTCTGCACTTATTTTGAATCTGGAACGCATATTAAACTTTCATTTGAATAAATAGAACTGGAGCCGTGGCTGCCCGAATCATCACAGCTCCCAACTACAGTTCACGTCCATGAATTCTGAACACTAGCTATGCACAATGCAGAGAGGGCAGTGGGCGTGACAGAAAGCCCAAAGAGGTGTCCCCGCCAAAGCCCTGTCCTCTGGGGTCCTGGTGTCCTCAACTTCAACTCTGCCACAAAGTGAAAGCAACTTGTTTTTAAATAAGGTTCTGGCCTCCCTTCAACAAGGGCAGGTCCAGATTAGGGAGAAATGCACACGTGCCGGGACTCAGATCCTGCTCTGTGGTGGTGGGGGACCAGGGGACCCATGCCCACTTGCAGTCTCTATAACCCAAGGAAGAATGGCTGACCAGGAGCCGTCCAGCCTCAGGGGCTTTCTGGAGGACAGTAGAACTTGGTTTCAGCCGTGAAGGACCAGTGGGCTTCAAAAGGTAGAAAGGAGGGAGGGCCACCATCTACATAAGGAAAGCAGCCCTGCAGGGATGTGACCAGGAAGACCCCAGACTCTGGAGTCAGGCTGGGTCCCCATCCTGGCTGCCCCACCGACCAGCTGATGCTCTGGGTCAGATCACTCACCTGTGCGCCCCTCGGCACCTCCTAGACGCTTAGGCGGGTTCAGTGCCTGCCAGCGAGCCCTGGGATCCGGTCTGAAAAGGTAAACTGGGGTTGGCTTGCTGAGGTCCTTGAAGTGACATGACCTGGGCTTGTTCTGAAAAACAACAGGAAGCTGTTGAGGACTTTGAATGGTGTAAAAGGCAGAGCAACACAGACCTCTCTCCCGATGTGTGAGCGCAAGGGTTTCTCCCTGGGTCCTTTCCTCCGAATCCACTCTTTTACGTGGATCTTGGGAAACACTCCTTTTTCTCACTCACCATATCTTTCCATTCCAGTTCTCACTCCTCTTTTCATTTTTATAATTGTTTTGTTCAAATTTGTGAGGGTTAATGCATTCACATTGCTTTAATGATCCTATAATTACTAAGCTAAATTACAAGAAAGCCTGAAAATAAGATGTACCACCACAAGAGACATTCCCCATCCTAACTGCTCCGAAGAAGAATGTCTGTTTAAGCAAGCACGCCTTAATGTATTATATCCCATTATCAGCAAAATATTAGGTTCACTGAGTTCATAATTTATAAATGTGAGAACAGTGTCCCAGGGGTCTGTTTCAAATGAGGCTAGACTAGGGAATACAGAATTAATCACCCTACCTAGTGTTCAAACCGCAGATTTATTATATTTAATTAACTCAATGATCTAACTCTGATGAGTTGTCTTTATATGGAAATATGGAAATACAGATTTTAGCAGTTAAGGAAAGTGGACAATCTTCAAATGGGATCGTTTTCCTTATGAACAATTTTTGTCCTTTGATCTAATTTTTTTTCAACTGAACGCTGGTAGCCCATGTTGGACACTCTGGAACCCGGCCCCACGGCCTCCTGTGCCCCTGGGGGGGGGAACAGACGCACCACCAGCAGCTCCTTAGAGCTCTGCCCAGCCCCACCTCACAGCACCTCTCCCCCAAACACCTCCCACTGTCCGGGCTCGCTCAGCTCCCGCACAAGCCCCCAGGCACCTGCGGGGGACTCAACACCCGGTGGGCGACCCTCAGCCAATGGGAACACAGATGAGCAGACGCCCTCTCCTTCCTCCCCAGGAGGCAGTTCTGACCAGCATCCTCTGCAATGCCCAAGGATGCCAGTGGTGCAGCCTCAGTCCCTCGCAGCGCTGACTCAGGATTGTATCCTTGCCTGGGCTCGCCCTCTCCATATTTCACTTCCAAGCTCACTCCCGACATAGACTACCTTAACCCCTTTTCTTCAGACTCTGCTTTCAGGGGTGCCCTGAAATACAGGGAAATAGAGTCTATTTGGGCAAATTAAAGTGATGTCAAATAGCCATAAAAATCTATAACTATGACCTATAATATTCTAATATTATAGAAGGGACACATTTTAATTTAGAAAAGGAGTAGTGTTATATAAATATTCCCAGCAGCAGTGTGACTTCATTTCCTTCTTTTATTATTTTAAAGACTGTTTGGGGAAGTTTTGAATATACAGCCATCATTGTGTCGCTGCCACTGACATTTCCCCAGATCCTCCTTGGCAATCCTGTGTTAAATCCAAAAATGTGCTATACTGGGTGATCAGGCAGCAGGTAGAGTTTACACTAGATACAGTGGCTGTTTTAGACTTTGTCTTACATCGGGAAATGTCAAACATGACTTCTTTATGAATATTCTCTGATTACTAAGCAGTGCCTTGGCATTATCTTGGCAAAATAACTTTTTTTTTAATAAGACACGCAGCTCTCCACCCCATCACCACTCTTTTTTTTTTTAATAAATTTATTTATTTATTTATGGCTGCATTGGGTCTTTGTTGCTGCGCGCGGGCTTTCTCTAGTTGTGGCGAGCGGGAGCTACTCTTCATTGTGGTGCGCAGGCTTCTCATTGCGATGGTCTCTCTTGTGGAGCACAGGCTCTAGGCACGCAGGCTTCAGTAGTTGTGGCTCCCGGGCTCTAGAGCGCAGGCTCAGTAGTTGTGGCTCACAGGCTTAGTTGCTCCGCAGCATGTGGGATCTTCGTGGACCAGGGTGGAACCCGTGTCCCCTGCATTGGCAGGCGGATCCTTAACCACTGTGCCACCAAGGAAGTCCCCAAAATAATTTTTATACAGGAATATCATTACTAATAAAGAGAATGTGTTGAATACAGCTTTGTGAGAAGCTTCGTTATCACAGGTAGAAATAATGCAGGAGGCTGAGGAATGAAGTCTCAGATATGAGGACAGGGGTCTTTGTAGAAAAGTATCATCAAATAGGGCTGCATATAACCTTGAATATGCAAAACAAAAAGTGCCCAGCACGTACCTGCTGCATATGAAGATTTGTAAATATTTGTTTCTCACAAATATTTATGAATCAGTGAGAAAAGGTCACCATTGGTGCCTTCCCATTCTTCCTGGGGCATCAACCCCTCTCTCCCACAGAAGGATTCACACTGCAGTGACCCCTCAGGGTGAAACTCAGAACTGGCTTGGCCAGTAGTGTGGTACCACGGTATCCCCGGAGTGTGCACTGATGAAAAACCTCTGCCTGGTGCCTAAAATGCCTTCAGTGGGAAAAGGTTTTAATTCCAAATCAGAGACTAAATGCTTTAAAAGAAAGTACCTACTGGAGATTACCATGCACTGAAAGTCATTGCTACATTAGCCAGTCAGATCATGAGCGTAGATGACAGACACAATGTTTTCTCCTACTTCACTGCTTTGTTGGATGCAAGCTGTCAGCTAGCCAAAGATCTCGACCTGAACGGCCTCCATGAGGGACAGGGCAGTTACCCAACAGGGGAAGGGACAGACAGCAGAGCTGCCATGTGAAGAAATCAGCCCCTGGAAACTGCATAGCTGCCTCTTCGAGGTGCAATTACCTTAGACTGAGCCATGGGGAAAGAATCAGCTCGTGGAGGAATTGCTACCAAGTATGGCTTGAAAGACCCATGGCTCTGTTTGATGGCTTTGTTTGATAACATGGTCAAGCTCACTGTAAACAAGACTCTTTTCTAGAAGTCTCATTATCTAAATATGTCAGTTGGTTTCCAGCCAGGGAAAGAGAAAGTTTTCTGGTTATTTCGAACGGAGTGATTAGTAACAAAAATGTGAAAACAGAATTGTGACGGTGATTTGGTTGTAGACATGTTGGAAGGACTGAAGAGGCAAAATGGGACGGAAGTGGTACCCAGGGCCTACCACTGTCACTGAGCAGGGACGCAGGGGGCCCAGAGCCCACAGGCCCACTGGTTCTGCTGGAACCACCATGGCTCATCCTGACCACCCCTGCACAGCATAGAGGTCATCCTACACTGACCTCTTAACCGCTGTCATGGTCAGTTGGTGGGGACTCCAGAACGGGGGAAGGAATCATAGTCGGGCAGGTGATTATAAATGTCTGTAATTAATTGGGATATATTAAAAAGGTCCTTGTGGAGGAATACCTAAAAGGTGACGTCCTGTATTTGAAATGAAGGCCTAGTGACCTAGTAAACTATATGATTGCTGGTCACTGCAGTTACTGTGAATACTAACGGCATATCTACTCCTGGTGCTATGATGTGGTGAAAGAATCTAATTCTATGTTGAAAAGACAAAGGCTGTAGGTAGGCTCTAGTTTGATCCTCAGTGAAGTGACAGGAAGAAGGTTAGGGGATAACCTCTTCTGAAGAAGGGGTTAGTGAGTTTCCAGTTGTACTCAGTAAGTTGTATCCTGTAAGGCGGAATTATGACCTCATTGTTGTCTATTTTTGGAGATTGAGTATGCGCTAAGGAGCTGTGTATGGATGCCAAGTACACAAGGGGGTGAACTTGCTCATTTTACGTGTCAATTTGACTGGACCACACGGTACTCAGATATTTGGTTAAACATTATTTCTCGGTGTGTCTGTGAGGGTGTTTCTGATGAGATTAATGTTTGAATCAGTGGACTGAGTAAAGCACGTTGCCCTCCCAATGCATGTGGGCTTTGTCCGATGCTTTGAAGACCTGAATGGCATAAAAGGCTGAGTAAGAGAGAATTCATTCTCTGAGATAGGACATCAGTCTTCTCCTGTCTTCAGACTTGGACTGTAACTTACGCATGGCTTGGCCATCAAGACTTCAAACCAGACTGGAACCACACCATCGGTATTTCTGGGTCTCTAGCCTGTCAACTGCTAATCTTGGTCCTCTAAGCCTCCATAGTCAAATAAACCAATTCCTTAGAGAAAATATAAATATATGTACTTAAGGACTAAGCATCTAAGGACTAAAACGTTCAGTAGGTGAATTGAAGAGGAAGAAGGTCCTGATGGAGAACCAGGTTAGGGAATCGCAAAATCAGGTGGAAGAAATGTCTCAAAGCTCAAAGCAAGCAGATAAAGATACAGAAATAACCAGGGAGAAAACGAACCACTTGGAAGATGAATACAGGAGACCTAAACACCTCCAGAATGGAAGACAGGAACAGAATGGAAGATGGTGAGACACGGTAAAGACCAGCTCTACCATGACTAACAGTCTTGGCGGAAAATGAGTAGAAACAGATGAATGGCCTTTGGAAGCCTTCAGAGGAGACTGAGTTAAACAGCCAAAGAGAAGGTGGAGCTCAGGGAACATTGTCAAGGAGATGATTAAAATGTCGAGGGATGGAATTGGAGAAAGGTGTGTCAAAGGCAATCAGAAAGCCCAGGAAAGGTCTGGTGTGTGTGTGTGTGTGTGTGTGTGTGTGTGTGTGTGTGTGTGTGTACACTTCTTTTATTCACAAATGGGTACAAATTATGTGCTTTCTAGTGATGCTGGCCATAGGACTGGATGGTGGTATGAAAAGAAAATTGGAATCAAGGACATATGAGTTGTTGTCCTAGTTCTGTCCCTAACCAACCCTTGGACAAGTCATTTAATTCCATTAAATCTAAATTTTTCCATGATACACAATCCCATGTTTTCCATGATACACAATCCCATCTCTTCAGGCTTTTATTAAGTAAAAATGTAAGACCAGATCACTGGTCCCCAAACCAGAATCACCAGGGGAGGTTGCCAGAGCCGCACCTGAGAACTCAACTCCGCCAGATCTGGCCTGAGTTCAGTCGTATGAATTTTTTAGAAGTCCCTCCAATGACTCTGAAACAGAGCCAGTTTTGGAAACCACTGGTCTGTATAATCTGTACAATCCCCTCCAGCTCTAAAACCCCAGAGTGATCCCTGAGTCACCGAAATCAAAGGACTGAGATGCCCATCATCGAGTTGGGTGTTGAGTCCAATGAGCCACAGAAGTAGCAGGGCTGTTTGGTTTTCAGATAGATTCACTTACTGGGCACTGTTAATTTTGTTTTATTAGTTGGTTGTAGGGGAGAAAGGGCACGTGGCATAAAACATCTGCCTTTGCCTTTGAGTTCACAATGCACCTCCAAACCAAACAATTACAAGAACTGAAGGGGACTGAGTAGAGGCTGGGAGATAAGCTTATCTCAAGAGCTATAAAAAGCTGGTACTTTTTCAAGAGACTGAATGTAAGTCGTAAGTGTAGAGAGAGCAAATGTTTTCATTTGATATTAACTTTCCTTTTCTGAGATGCCACACTGGGCTGTGCAGTGGGCTGGCACAGGCAATGACACACACGAGTGGTAGTCTGACGATACAGTATCTGAAGGGAAATATCTCATTTAGGACCATCCTCATTCCTCAGTTCTATTAGTTACACTCACTAATGGTACAATTATTGCTGGGCTTACAGCTCCGTTAGGGGCTTCTTACAACCACAAACATGAAGGTTTTTTTTTTTAACATCTTTATTGGAGTATAATTGCTTTACAATGGTGTGTTAGTTTCTGCTGTATAACAAAGTGAATCAGTTATACATATACACATGTTCCCAAATCTCTTCCCTCTTGCGTCTCCCTCCCTCCCACCCTCCCTATCCCACCCCTCTAGGTGGTCACAAACCATGTAGCTGATCTCCCTGTGCTGTGCAGCTGCTTCCCACTAGCTATCTATTTTACGTTTGGTAGTGTATATATGTCCAAGCCACTCTCTCACTTTGTTACAGCTTACCTTCCCTCTCCCCACACCCTCAAGTCCATTCTCTAGTAGGTCTGTGTCTCCATTCCCGTCTTACCCCTAGGTTCTTCATGACCATTTTTTTTTCTTAGATTCCATATATATGTTTTAGCATACGGTATTTGTTTTTCTCTTTCTGACTTACTTCACTCTGTATGACAGACTCTAGGTCCATCCACCTTACTACAAATAACTCAATTTCGTTTCTTTTTATGGCTGAGTAATATTCCACTGTATATATGTGCCACATCTTCTTTATCCATTCATCTGTTGATGGACACTTAGGTTGCTTCCATCTCCTGGCTATTGTAAATAGAGCTGCAATGAACATTTTGGTACATGACTCTTTTTTTTTTTTACATCTTTGTTGGAGTATAATTGCTTTACAATGGTGTGTTAGTTTCTGCTTTATAACAAAGTGAATCAATTATACATATACATATGTTCCCATATCTCTTCCCTCTTGCATCTCCCTCCCTCCCACCCTCCCTATCCCACCCCTCTAGGTGGTCACAAAGCACCGAGCTGATCTCCCTGTGCTATGCGGCTGCTTCCCACTAACTATCTATTTTACGTTTGGTAGTGTATATATGTCCATGCCACTCTCTTGCTTTGTCACAGCTCACCCTTCCCCCTCCCCATATCCTCAAGTCCATTCTCTAGTAGGTTTGTGTCTTTTGAATTATGGTTTTCTCAGGGTATATGCCCAGTAGTGGGATTGCTGGGTTGTAAGGTAGTTCTATTTTTAGTTTTTTAAGGAACCTCCAAACTGTTCTCCATAGTGGCTGTATCAATTTACATTCCCACCAACTGTGCAAGAGTGTTCCCTTTTCTCCACACCTGCTCCAGCATTTATTGTTTCTAGATTTTTTGATGATGGAAACACGAAGATTTAATTTTGCACAAGATATATGTATTCTGGCTTATCTAGATTTAAATTTTTACTTTGTAGCTGAAAAACATTTTGTTATTTGTGACTCCTTTAAAATATTTTGAAATCTCCATTCCAATTAAAAAAAAATCATCTTATGTTTCCTTACATAATGTCAATTAGGCTATGATAATTCATTTTCTCAAACCTCGCCGGGATATTCTGAGACATTTATGGGCTCACCACTATGATGATTTGATTTTCATTTATAAGAGAATATTACCACCTAGTGATCCCTATTTTTAAAGAAACACGCTCTCTACTCTTAAATTAGAAACCAGGTATGAATTTTAATCTTTTGGGTTTGTGATAAATGTGTTTTAAAGGCTTCTTTTCATAAACAATATTATTATTTCATGGCTTTGAGTTGTCTAATTTTGGAAGATATCCAGGGGAAAAAAGTGTCTATGGAAAGCAAATTAACACCACGTACTGCCATGCATATTTGACACTAATTAGCTTCTCCCACACTCATCGGCTTCTCACTAGCTCTTCAGCCTCATGACACACAGACTCATCCAAAGATCTGGAATGACAAACTCCTGGTTTCTGAGAGCTTATCCAATGCAACTTCTTCCTTATTCGGAAACCTATCTATATTTCTACCCTGAAACATGGGTACCCAGTTTCTGCTTGAACTCCTGGGGTAAGGAGGCAGCCAGTACCAATGTTGGAAACCCTAACAGTTACTTGGGAAAAGCATCCTCATTTAGAGCTGCACGGTTCTGACCTCTGAATAACAGAAAAAGTCTACTCTCCTTACCTGAGAGCTCTCAAAATATTTGAAGACTGCTGTGCCCACCGAGACACCTTGAGGTTGCATGTGCCTACTGCTGCCTCTTCCATAACACAGTTTCTCTGGGTCCCTATCACCCAAGACTTCTTCTAGCCCTACTAGAATTTCAGGAATGTTTCGTCTATAGAGGAAAAAATTAAGGGTTCATTACAGAAAAACCAAAGATTGTGTTTTACACTGTATAAGGACTTACAAGGCACCACATGTCCTATTTGTGATATTCTTAGTCAACGGATTACTGCTCTCAAGCAAAGAAAATCGATGTCTTTTTGCATCCTCAGAAGCTAAAATATTACCAGCATATGATGAACATTCAATAAATGTTTGCCTTAATTAATGAAATCTAAGATGCCACAGTTGAATTTTTAGAAATGCTGTCATCCTTAATTAATTGCATAATAAACACCTCTCCAGCCCAAGATCTGCAAATGAATGAAAGTCCAGCTTTTGGCATAAAACAAAGGGGTTTTGTGGATGCAGCATTAAAGTTATAAACTACTATTATTTCCCCACTAATTTTTCTTTTGTACAAAATCCATTATTTTTCAAGATAATATTATTTTCACTACTTTTCTGATCATTTTTCAAAGCCAATCCAGGTATTATACTGCCTTCCCCATTTTATAAAACGTTATTATAGAGGTATGTTTTCCTTTAAAAGCTTATTTTTAAAATAATTTCATTCACTAAGATATTCTCTATTAATAACAATGACCAAAACATCTTGCAGCTGGACACTTTACACTTTTCAAAACACCTCCAAATATATGATATTATCATCAGCCAGTCCTTGTGAGATATGTGTAATTCTCTAGTCTTCCTTCCTTTTATAAAGAGAAGTCACAAAATTCCCTTTTAAAAAAATTTCTTGGCCTAAGAAACATCCCTTTAACCCTTAGTTGTCACATTCTAAACTCTCCTGTTATTTCCTGACCTGAAGGAGCAAAGTATCTCTGAGACCAAGGTTATTTTGTATCCAAAGATTGAGAATGGCTTAGCCAGCCCCACGGGAACACAAATAGTAATCCCTCATTTCTGTACCAGTTTATCTAGGCCTCAGAGACCACCCTCCATCCTGTCTAACTTTAAGGATGAAATTAGGGTAAACTTTGGGCTTATATAAACTTCAGATCTCTTCAGAGCAGGCCATGCAAATTCTCAAGGTGATAAGCCCCAGACAAAGCATCCAGGAAGTGTTACCAAGCCCAAACTCCATTCTTCTCTCTGCACGACAGGCCAATAACTCGGGAGAGAAGATGCTGGGGCAAGGAATAGAGACTTTATTCAGAAAGCCAGAAGACTGAGAAGAGGGTGGACTAGTGTCCCAAAGAACCATCTCACCCAAGTTAGAATTCAGGCTTCATTTTACACTAAAATGGGACAGGGTCGTGGTTGGTTGCTGCAAACTTCTTGGTCCTGGAACCCTTTGTTCTTGCAGCTGTCCAGGTAGGTCAGGCCACATGTTCCTATAACCTTCCAGCAAGACAAATGTTATTCTCTGTTTTGCAACTTCTTATGTCTATATGAATGGAAAACTGTTATACCCTTAAAGGTCACAGCCTTGAGAATGGGCTATACTGTATATTTCAGGCTATAGGCAACATTCTTAACTTGTAGCAAAAGCAGAATATAAAGGTTACAGTAAAATAAACAGATCCAATATGGTGTCAGATTTGTCCTTTCCTATTACAGAAGGATAGCCTGCTCCACTTCCTGCTGATGATCTAGTCCTGTTTGCTGAAAGGCCTCGCTGCTACAAAGACCCCCAGAATAAAAGTGCTTAATCCCAGCCCCACTGAAGTGATTTGACCACTGTAGCTAGAAACATGGAAAAAATAGCAATTAGGAACAACTACATTCCCTAAAAAAAAAAAAAAATTCAAAAAATATATTATGTTCCCCCCATGTCACAAATAATTTTTAAAACTTTAATTTTGAGCAACTTAAACTTCCTTGCATCTTTCCTCATAGTGACATATTTCTGAGAACCAGAGGAGAATTGTCATTTACTTGTCTCAGGCAACAATCAAGCCTGTATTATAGGTTGAGGTGTCAGTTTTCAAAATATCTTTTTGTTGATTCTTATCTTTTTTATTTCTTCTTCCTCATGTTATGTAATCATCTTGGCTAAATCCTTGGGCCAAAAAACCTCCCATGTTATGTTTTTGATCATTTGCAGTATATATGGTTTTCATCTGCCTGGCAGGTTATAACCTGACAGTGTTCATTTCTTTCATTAAAGCTCCCATATTTCTGTTTAAATATGACCAGATTTTGAAACTCATTAGAAAACATTTTAAAATAAAACTGTATAGGCTCTTACTGATAGTGATAAGGGGAACACAGTGACATCATAAATTCAAGATTCAAACCTAAATAACCTCAGGGGTAGGTACTCAATCAAGCCATGCTTCATCAGACAGACCCTTGTCAACTAAATGTCATAATTTTATTGGCAGGAAGAAATTGTAAATATCTCTGAAAGAAAATTATTTTGCAGAGGTGGAATTATTAAATACAGAATTGTAAACTGTACCTATAATATTTCAGATGTTAGAAGAACAAAAGGTTTCACATGCAAATCCAAAAAAAGGATATACAATAGATTTTTCTCCTGAGTTTCATTTGTTCATCAGAAATTTAATATTTTAAAAGAGATATCTGCATGAACTTATTACATAGTTATATTTAGAGAAAATCAAATAAAAGATTTTGGAAGACAGAGGGAAGAACATAAAGACATAACATAGAAAGAATCAAATTAATACATAAAAAGAAAGAAACAGTTGACAATCATTGTCCTTGCCAAATTGGTTCCCAGAAAGTATCTCAAATCAACCGCAAAGTTTGTGCTATAGTCAACAATTTTTTATCATGAAACTTACTGTCCTTCCTACATTTGTGCCAGTTCTAAAGATTATCAGAAATTTTCTCCATTACAATAATTACTGCATGGTAGAGTACAGCCAGTCCATAACTGTATAATATATGAATATATTCAGTCAAAAATATTTACTGTGTACCTACTAAGAGCCTGGCACTGGGCTAGATGCTGGAGATACAGCTGAAGGCAAAACAGACCTCCCTCCTTACCCTTGGGGTTCTTCTAGTCTAGAGGGGCAGTTAGACATTCATCTCACAAGAGTGTCATTGCAACAGTGCTTAGTGCCAAAAGGCAAAGGTCCAGGGTGTTATGAAAATGGCTGTCCAAGGGACTTGATCTAAAGTGAGAGGATGAACAAAGGCGGTTTGCCTTCTGAGTGTCCAGGGAGACAGTGCAGATGAATGCAAATAAAGTCCTAGGGGCTTGTTTTGTTTCCTGTTTCTTAAAGGTCTGCTATCCTAGTGGATTAAATTTGCTCAAATTAATGTTATATTATACTGTACTATTATTCCTCCACCGCCCAGGGAATAAAAAAGATTTTAAAAATCAAGGTGCTTTCTTGACCTCTATGCAAAGGATCATGGTGCAGAGTTCTTCTCTGAGACTCTTCTCCAAAACTATGCCGACCTTGTATTTTTTTAAATGCCTACCACATTATAAAACAGGGCTACAGAATGAGGAAAGTGGATGTTGTAAAATTACCTCTTGTTTTATATAATAAACTATTTATTATGATAAATAATCTTGATTTTGACAAAGCACATCAAAAAGAGATATAATTCACATAGAGCAAAAATTTACATGCCGCAGAAGCAGCAGTATTAATGTCAAACATCAAAAAGATGGCATCATTTTGTTGTGGCTATATTGCCAAAATAAAAGTGTTTAAATATCCAAAAGCTTTCCAATTCTGCTCAACACTATTTAGAAGTTTAAAGATAAGCTTAACTTTGTGAAAATATAAGGCTAATTCATCCTGAAATTTTCTGTGCTTGTGAACTGAACTTAGTGGATTTGAAAGTTTTGATATTTTTTCCAGTTATTTTTTTTGAAGTATAGTTGATTTACGATGTTGTGTTAACTTCTGCTGTATAGCAAAGTGATTCAGATATATATATATATATATATATATATATATATATATATACACACATACACACACACATATATATATACATTCTTTTTCATTATGGTTTATTACAGGATATTGAATATAGTTCCCTGTACTATACAGTAGGACCTTGTTGTTTATCCATCCTATATATAATATTTTGCCTCTGCTAATCCCAAGCTTCCAATTCATCCCTCCCCCACCTCCCCCTTGGCAACCACAAGTCTGCTCTCTATGTCTGTGAGTCTGTTTCTTCTTCATAGATATGTTCCTTTGTGTTGTATTTTAGAGTCCACCTATAAGTGATATCATATGGTATTTGTCTTTCTCTGAAAGTGTGAATATGTTAAAAATCTAAGATGGATAAGATGTATTCAACCTCCTTACCTTATCAGATACCTTTTGTTCATTACTAAGAAAAATGGGGGATCAGTGCATGTACATGTACATTCAGAGAAGCATTGTTTCTGCTTGGATGCTCTGAATGGCTTAGCCTTGAGGGAATGTACACAGCTTCCTGGTTCCCTACTCCCCTAGTTCAGTTCCTCTCCCCTTTTTTGTTACAGAATCTTTTCCAACTTCCATATCTTTTCACCTTCCTGCTATGAGCTCTGAGAATATGGGCTGAAATTCTGGCTTATCCAGGTATTATATGTCTCCATTTCTAAATATCAAGGAAAGGACTAGAGCTTACTTCTCCTGTCCAAGTTCAGAAAGCAAGAAATATGGAAAAATTAGGAAATTCCTGGCAATATGACAGACTGTGCTAATGGAACCCCAAGTTTCTGGATAAAAAATAAGATTGATGATTGAAATCAAAGAAGAACTGAAAACATGGAAAGATATTCCATGTTTGTGGATAGGAGACCTAAAATTGTCAAGGTGTTGGTTCTTCCTTACTTGATCTAAGGGTCAATGTAGTCCCAAGAAACATCCCAGCAACTTGTGTTATGGATATCAACAAATCAATTCTAAAGTTATCATGGAGAGGCAAAAGACCCAAGATAGCCAGCACAATGTTGAAGAAAAGCAAAGTTGAAGGACTGATGCTACCCAACTTCAAGACTTACGCTAAAGCTACAGTAATCAAGACGGTGTGACATCAGTAACAGACTAGACAAAAAGAGCAATGGAACAGAATAGAGAGCCCAGAAATAGACCCCCACAAATAGGGTCAACTGATCTTTGACAAAGGAGCTAGTGCAATACAATGGAGCGAAGATAATCTCTTCACCAAATTGTGCAGGAAAAACTGGACATCCACATGCAAGAAAAATAAATCTAGACACAGACTTTACATCCTCCACAAAAATTAACTCAAGATGGATCATAGACCTCAATGTAAAATACAAAACTATAAAACTCCTAAACGATAACAGGAGAAAACCTAGATGACCTTGGGTATGGTGATGCCTTTTTGTATACAACACCAAAGACAGGATCCATGAAAGAAATAATGAATAAGCTGAACTTCATTAAGATTAAAAACATCTGCTCTGCAAAAGATACTGTTAAAAGAGTAAAAACACAAGCCACAGAATGACAGAAAATATTTGCAAAAGACACATCTGATAAGAGACTGTTATCCAAATATACAAATAACTCTTAAAACTCAATAATAAGAAAACAAATAACACCATTCAAAATTGGGGCAAAGACATCAACAGAGACACCTGACTAAATAAGATATACAAATTGCAAATGAACATATAAAAATATGCTCCACATCATATGTTATCAGGGGAATGCAAACTAAAACAAGAATGAGACACCACTACACACCTATTAGAATGGCCATAGTCTGGAACACTGACACCACGAAATGCTGGAGAGGATGTGGAGCAACAGGAACTCTCATCATTGCTGGTGGGAATGCAAATTGGTGCAGCCACTTTGGAAGACAGTTTGGGCAGTTTCTCACAAAATTAAACTTATGTCCACACAAAAACCTGCACAACGAGGTTTATGGCAGCTTTATTCAAACTTGCCAAAAGTTGGAAGCAACCAAAAGATGTCCTTCGGTAGGTGAATAAATGGAATAAATAAACTGTGGTCCACTCAGACAATGGAATATCATCCAGTGCTAAAAATAAATGAGCAATCAAGCCAAGAAAGGACGTGGAGGAACCTTAAATGCATATGACTAAGTGAAAGAAACCAATGTGAAAAGGCTCCAGACTGTGTGATTCCAACTATACAGCATTCTGGAAAAGGCAAAACTATGGACACAGTAAAAGATCAGTGGTTACCAGGTGTGGGAGGATGGAGGTAAAGGGAGAGGTGAATCGGCAGAGAACAGAGGACTTTTAGGGCAGTGAAACTGCTCTGTATGATATTATAGTGATGGATATATGTCATTATACATTTGTTCAAACTCACAGAATGTACAACACTAAGAGTGAACCCTAAGGTAAGCTATGAACTTTGGGTGATTACAGTGTGTCAGCGTAGGTTCATCCTTGGTTAAAAAAAAAAAAATGTATCATTTTGGTGAGCGATGTTGATAATGGGGATGCTGTGCATGTCTGGGTGGAAAGGGGTATACAAGAGATCTCTGTACCTCCACCTCAGTTTTGCTGTAAGCTTAAAGCTGCTCTAAAAAATAAAGTCTTTGAAAAATAATAGCAATATCACGAAGCATAGCTTAGGCAAAAAGACAGAAAGGAAACCCCAAGTGATCAGAAACCATAAAAAACTCAAATCCAGGATGAGAAGCAAAGCTGATGACGATGTACAGAGACCGGGGGGATCAAAAGGACATGGGTCATGGTTTCCTTTGATGTTTGTCTTAAATTTCACTCATCCTTATACCAATCAGTATTCTCTGTTCTTATCACAAAAGCTATTTTTATTTTATATGTACCCAAATAATTTACAAAATATTTTTATTACTTTGAGAACTGTATTAACTTGTGCTCTTCTTAACATTTTATAAAAGTTAGAAGAAACATGATTCTCAAAAGAGTGAGAAATCTTGTAAAAAATTTTTTTATATAACTAACGTCGTTAACGGGTCTACTTCGAAGAAGACACACTTTAATAATCATTAGAGCCATACTATATAAATTAAAATCCACAGGTTTCAATTTCCACTGGCTTGACTATAACTCTGGGAAATTCACTTGATATTTCTCTGTCTCAACTTAGCCATTTGTAAAACCAATTTAATAATATTCTTAATTTACTTCTAATGTCAGTAGAAAACATAATTAATGTTGGTAAACTAATTTTCTTTGCTTAAAAAGGCTAGATAATTATGCACTAGTTTTTAATTTTGAAAGTATTTTAAGATGTTTAAATGATTAAACCTGCAAACTTTTAAAATGATCTTTATTTTAATTCAATTAATCACAACATATTTTAATTTTTAAAACATATCTATGGCTTTTCAAAGTGACAAAATCTCTTAACATTCGACTTAATACAAACTACACCAAAATATTCTCTCCTAAATTTTAAACTTTATGTACCTCATTTCTAACATGTATCCATTGTTCTGTTTTTACTTTTGTTCAAAGCCAATATAATTGACATAAGGGGATTCATTTGTCAATTAAGAATATGTATCAATAGATTGTAAATGAGCTTTAAATGCTCACCTCATTCATCTTATTCCTTCAAATATGGTGTGAGGGGCTTCCCTGTGGCGCAGTGGTTGAGAATCCGCCTGCCGATGCAGGGAACTCGGGTTCGAGCCCCGGTCCGGGAAGATCCCACATGCCGCGGAGCGGCTGGGCCCGTGAGCCATGGCCGCTGAGCCTGCGCGTCCGGAGCCTGTGCTCTGCAACAGAAGAGGCCACAACAGTGGGAGGCCCGCGTACCTCAAAAAAAAACAAATATGGTGTGAATATATGTGCATATATGTGTATGATGGGGGGGGACAGATATAAGTTCAACATATGTGTGTTAGAAGTAAAGTTCATGACAAATGTAAAGAAAAATAGGACTTGGGTATTTAAGAATAAGAATATATATTGTCTTATCATATCTCTTCTTCCAATGAGTTAACAAAGAAAATAATTTAAGGAAAGTGATTTTTGCCTATGGTTTATCATAGTGCCCCTTTCTCCTAATATCCTAGCCTTGGTTTTGCCTAATGCATTTTCCTCACTTCCTTTTATGCCCTCAGAAGATCAGATCTCCTTCTGAGGAAAAGCAATGTGGAGAAAAGTGCCTTAAAATTAGCTTTTCACAAAAGATGACGTAAAATATCTGTGCAAAGAAAGAGATAATAGGAGATCTAGGGAAAGCATGTCAGAGTAGGTATTCTGCAGCATTTCCCTGCCCTTCATAAAGAAAGGCAGAAATTGTCAGTCCACTAATAATAATTTTGATGAGATTTGGGTGTTCCAAGAATGGTGCTGGGGGATGTTGGTAAAGTCTGCCAGCACCAGCTGAGTTGCTTTCTACATTCCCTGGGTAAGGACAGCCTGTGTATTCACCTCGTCCCATTTAAAAGCATCTGTGCTCATAATGGGCTTGGTGCCTCTGTGCATTCCTCAGCCATTAACCTAGCGACCTGCCCTATCTCACTAAATCTCTCAGCAAAGCATTTGTTTGTGCTTTGGAGGAAAGACAAAATGCGGTCAGGTCTCAGCTATCCACATGGAGATCCTATGCTACACATTGTCCTTTTACTCCCCCTCTGCGAAATTAAAGGGTGAGTGAGGAAGGGTTACATGATATAATGCTGGAAAGATGTGTTGAAGTCAAATCACGGAAGCCCCAAATGTTGCCCCAAGGAACTCTGTACCTGATGAAGGACGGCAGTGGGGAGCCACAGAAGGGGTTTGAGCAGGCAGGGTGATCTTCTAATTGTACTTAGAGGAGATATGGAGAAGATTAAGATAATTTAATATCATTTTTTTTTAATTTACAACTAGAGAAAATCACAGAACCCTGCTGGCCGGTCTCACCTTAAATTTACAAGAGATCCTAAAGGGGTGTTCGGCATTGCCCAGGTATGAAATCATCTTGTGTTAATTTCATACTTAACTCTCTACTCTCGGACGTTATTTTTTATAACTTCTTTCTTCTTAAGGCTC
Organism: Monodon monoceros; assembly: GCF_005190385.1. Classification (NCBI taxonomy): domain Eukaryota; kingdom Metazoa; phylum Chordata; class Mammalia; order Artiodactyla; family Monodontidae; genus Monodon; species Monodon monoceros. The sequence continues at coordinate 7,428,678 of NW_021703771.1, read as the reverse complement.
TAATCCTTCTCCGCTTTTAATGATATTAAAAGATAGTATCATTTTATCTTAAATAGATTAAAAGGATGGGGGTTGAAGCAGGGAGAGTAATTAGGAGATCGTGTTCATCAGTGGTCCCAAACTAAGATGACGCTATTGGAAATGTAAAGAAAAGGGCAGAGGGGCGGAGACCTCAGAAGTGGAGGTTGGAAGAGTCAGAGGTGACCCCAAGGCTTTGAAAAGAGTGCCTAGGAGGACTGGGGTGGTGATAACAGAAGGAAGACCTGGGCGTGCTAAGGCTTTAGAAGCCAGTGGGTCAGCCGGGTGAGACGGGAAGGGGAGGGAGATACAGGCTACTGAGAGCATCCTCAGAGAGCATCCCTGAGGTGGAGAGAGGGTGCCAGAGCCCCGGAGACAGCAGGGGGAGGGGAGGGGGCAGGAAGTCCACCCCAGGGGGAGGTAAGGGAGGTGTGGAGTGGGCAAAGTCCACCAAAGAAAGTTCAAGAAGGAGAAGAGGTTCCCAGTCTCAGAGGTGGTGAGAGGTCAGGGAGGAGGGTATGAAGCGGGGCTGTGGCCTGGCCAGCTGGGAGGACCGTCCACTTCTCAGGCGTCCACGTCACCACTCTCTCAGGCACGAGGGACTGAAATAGACTCTAAAGGCACATCAACACTGCTGTGTATCATTGCTGCTCTTCCCCTTGTTTTATAGCCAGTTGTCCTGCTTTGTCCCTTGAACCTGGATTGTAAAACCAACTTTGAGAATCTCAGTTGCCCCTCAGTTCCATAGGATGCCAGGTACCTGGGGTCTGAGTGACACAGAGTGAGCACTGCCCACTTAGGTCTTCTCCAAGGAGAAGTCCTTGGTTAGCATAATCCTGGTCCTTTAGAGAAGTGGGTAAAATGCTTTATTTCAAAACAGAGCTTTGGTTTTCTGGGAAGGACTTTTTATCATAATTGTGTAAGCACTATTCTGGGAGTAGATGCCAAATGATCTGTTCAGAACTGACCATTTACTTAAAATAAGTGGGTGACCTCTTTCCATCCATCGTACAACAAGTGTCATGTTCATCAGGCCACTGCTGTCTGCTTCATTACCTAAGTGGACACATGTGCTTAAAATCATGGCTGGCCAAGCAGCAGCCTTTGCCACGTGGTATTTAAAATCACCTCTCCTCTAACAAAAATAATGGCCACCATTCTCCCCGCTTATATCACAGCCAGCTCCATAGCTCTGGGCTGGCATGATACTGGGCTCCAGCCGGGTAGACCGCCAGATGCCAGTGTGGTGTGTTTTACTCTCAGAGGTTGATTTACTGAGAAGCTAATGAGGGTTAAGCTTGCACAGGTCTGTTCCATGTCACCTGTTATTATTAAATTTGCAAAACTGAGAGATTTTAATACTGATCAGCATTGGGCACTGTCTCTTTCCACCTTGACATCCCTCCTCCCCCAAACTCAATCTCATGTTTCCTCCTTTCTGATGGTGTTGGGTATCTTTGGAATTCAGCTGAGAGGAACTCGAGTTTGGGAATGGTTCTGTTTGAGATGTCACTTCCACGTTATTGCCAGCTGTTCTGGTGGAGGAACGGCCTCAAGAAGCACTCCCCCCACCCACTCCTGTGCCCAGTCCCCCAGCAACACAGCAGGAAATAGGGCTAGAAGTCACATTGCTGCGAGATCATGTCCTAGAGAGCCTAGCACTGGAAGTGTGCCAGTGACACGAAGCCTCTCTGTGGAAAACAAATCCCACAGCTACTATGAGAAAGAAACTCAGTGCTTTCCCCAAATTTGACAACAGCCCTGAAAATATGCACAACAACGAGTTGTGATGCTGAAACTTTTTTCTAAGCCACCAATAATTCAACAAGAGACAAATTTCAATCAAATGTGCTAAAGGGAAGACAACTATTTTTCAAGTCTCCCTATTGAAAAAGATATTATGTAAAAGCGATATCATATGATATTTTTCTTTCTCTGTCTGACTTATTTCACTTAGTATGATAATCTCTAGGTCCATCCATGTTGCTGCAAATGGCATTATTTCATTCTTTTTTATGGCTGAGTAGTATTCCATTGTATACATGTACCACATCTTCTTTATCCATTCATCTGTCAATGGACATTTATGTTGCTTCCATGTCCTGACTATTGTAAATAGTGCTGATGTGAACATTGGGTTGCATGTATCTTTTTGAATTATGGTTTTCTCAGGATATATGCCCAGGAGTGGGACTGTTAGATCATATGGCAACTCTATTTTTAGTTTTTTGAGGAACCTCCATATGGTGCTCCATAGTGCCTATACCAGTTTACATTCCCACCAACAGTGTATGAGGGTTCCCTTTCTCCACACCCTCTCTAGCATTTATTGTTTGTAGACTTTTTCATCATGGCCATTCTGGCCGGTGTGAGGTGATACCTCATTGTAGTTTTGATTTGCATTTCTCTAATAGTTAGTGATGCTGAGCATCTTTTCATGTGCTTTTTGCCCATTTATATGTCTTCTTTGGAGAAATATCTATTTAGATCTTCTGCCCATTTTTTGATTGAGGTTATTTTTTTGATGTTGAGTTGTATGGGCTGTTTGTATATTTTGGAAATTAATCCCTTGTCATTTGCAAATATTTCCCTCCATTCTGTGGGTTGTCTTTTCATGTTGTTTATGGTTTCCTTTGCTGTGCAAAGCCTTTATATTTAATTAGGTACCACTTGTTTATTTTTGTTTTTATTTCCATTACTTTAGAACATGGATCCTAAAAGATATTGCTGCAATTTATGTCAAAGGGTGTCCTGCCTATGTTTTCCTCTAGGAGTTTTATAGTAGTCAGTCTTAAATTTAGGTCTTTAATCCATTTTGAGTTTGTTTTTGCATATGCTATTAGAGAATGTCCTAATTTCATTCTTTTACATGTAGCTCTCCAGTTTTACTGTCTTTTTGCCATTGTATATTCTTACCTTTTTTGCATAAATTAATCGACCATAGGTGCATGGGTTTATTTCTGGGCTTTCTATCCTGTCCCATTGATCTATATTTCTGGTTTTGTGCCAGTACCATGCTATTTTGATTACTAAAGCTTTGTAGTATAGTCTGAGTCAGAGAGCCTGATTCCTCCAGCTCCATTTTTCTTCCTCAAGGTTGCTTTGGCTATTCAGGATCTTTTGTGTTTCCATACAAATTTAAACATTTTTTGTTCTAGGTCTGTGAAAAACGTCATTGGTAATTTGATAGGGATTTCACTGAATCTGTAGATTGCCTTGGGTAGTAATAAACTTTATTTACCAAACAGAAAGAGACCCACAGACATAGAAAACAAACTTATGGTTACCAAAAGGGAAAGGGGGAGGAGGGATAAATTAGGAGTTTGGGATTAATGTATACACACTACTATATATATAATAGATAACCAAGAAGAATCTACTGTATAGCACAGTGAACTATACTCAATATTTTGTAATAACCTATAAGGGAAAAGAACCTGAAAAAGATTACGTATATATATATAAATATAAATTTGTATATACATATATATGTATAACTGAATCACTTTGCTGTACACCTAAAACTAAACAAGATTGTAAATCAACTATACTTTAATGAAAAAAAGTTTTAAACGAAACAAAACATAAAATGATGTTACAAAACAGTCATCACATGAAGTGGCAATGAAAGAATTTGCAGCCAAAAAATGTAGGGAAGCTGTATCGTAGATGTGGATCTATGATTAATAAAAATGTATTATATTTCTGTATTCTGCAATGCTGTTAGGATGGGCTTGGTGAGCACACTGCCTGTGAAGTCACATAAGGCCCTGCACACAGAAGCACCTGGTGCCAGGTTTAATGCCCTGCTGTCACCATCTTGAAATCCTTAATTTTTGACAAGGGGTCATGGATTTTCATTTCACCCCTGCCCCTTCCCCCCACCCCCAAGTTATGTAGCTTGTCCTGACAGCATCTCTCTGGTGGTGGTGAAAACAGAACAGGATTAGTGAAGTATTTGAAATGAGAAATGGCACGTCCTAGGAGGAGAAGTATTTCTCAACTTTTAAAAATATGTAATTCCCTGTGACTTCTCATTCTGAATAATTGTACACGTTCACACCTATTATTGATTTCATAAATGGGTCTTCTTCTTAAAGAACCCACCCCCCAAAACATGATATCTGTGCTGGTCCCCCACCCCCAATTTCCCCACCAGGGCATGTCCTTCAGGCTTTAGTGACCCAGAGCCGAACAGAAGCTGGTACCTCGTTCAGTTCAACTTGTGATCATTTCTCAGCTTTTTAGCTTTTACTTTCAGCAGAGGCTGCAAAGAAGCGATGGGAGGAAAAGCACAACTTGGCCGGTTCTCATCATTTTTGAAGAGCTCCAGAAATCAAAGGGGTATTAGTATTGTTCGCCACTTTCCTCTAGAGGGGGGCTGCCCCGTACCTTGGTTTCCAAGTTCCACGCTGGAAGGAAGAGTGTTTGTCTGTCTAGTAATATTCCTGTCTCCTCGGGCCCACTGAGAGCCTTGCAAGTCTCAGAGCACGTGTCTCTGCTGTGAATTTCCCTGGTCAGTTTCCTTCCTCTTCTGTGCGCTGGTCGTGGTAGAGAAGCTGGGGACCACAGCCCCCTCCTTAACTAGGCTGCAGGAGGGTTGGGTGCCCGTGAGCAGAGCCAAAGCCTAGGTCTGTGTGGCCTTTTGCTGCATCCTTGCTCTCTCCATCCCTGCGGCCCCTATGTTCAGCCTCACACTGGTACTGCACTCTCTTTTCCAGGCTATTTTAAGGCTGAATTCATGCAGATTTTTCACTTTTATTAAAAGGCGAAATTGTTTTCTTCAGCTGGTAAAATGTGAAAGGCATTCATGCCTTTGGATAATGCGATGACTTGTCTCCCAATATGCACAATGGCCCTGCACATCGTATTTACCACGGTCAGTACATGCAAAAATCAAAGGATATGGAAAGCAATGATTAAGCTCCAATTAACTTTCCTCAAGAAATCGATTACCCATGAATTCTAAAGAATTGAGGAGGAAGCTAGCTAGTAATACAGGGAGTTTCTTCAATATACTAATTTCTATTTTTTTAGAAGAGGTTTGAAATTAGACTCAGACTGCAAATTACAGCTTTGTATAGGCTTCCCACTGCTTGCCAGTGAAATCCTCCGGCTTCTGGGGATGAAGCAATTTGGCTTTCCCTAATAGGACCACGAGAACCTTATTTCCCACTGGTAGAATTATATATCCGCAGTCTGAAACGCAGGAATCCAACACAGGTCACCAGTAGGGATACATTAAATGCAAAGAAAACAGGCGTGGAAAAACTGTGATCCACCTGTGCATTTCAAATTCATCCTCAAGCCTGCCCTCCTGCATCAGTTCCTCAGATGTGGCTCACAAAATTGTATTTTCCTGTCTGTGAAGACAATTAACCTCCAGGTGGCTTCTGGGCATGTGATGTGCGTACAATGATGGATGACCCAGTGGTTCTTTGTCCAGGTGCAAGTGAAGGTTCTTTCCACTCACAGACCACTGGATGACAAAACACGTGGTGAGTAATTGCTATGCGGGCACCTTTTTGGGCCTTTAGAACTCACTTAGGAGCTGGCTTACTGGACACACCTTCCACGTTTACAAGTTAAATATATACCCACTGAGTGCCTGCCTTCACAAGAGATCACAAATTCCTCTCTCTCTGGGGGATATTTCCCAGATGGAGGCCATTGATTCAGTCAGAGAGTCTCATTCTTAAATATACCACCTTCCTCAGAGTTGCAGTAGATGCAGCACCCAGCTAGAATGAGGCCTCAGACTTAGTAACTACCCAGGAAACATTTCTCAGTCTCTTTCTCTCTCTTTTGGCATCACTCTCCCTTTAACATAAGCTTGGAGGTGCTTTCTAAGAATAAAAAGTATGAGATTTCTAGAAACTCATCAACCAATATACCAGCACAAGTCATTGCTGCTCTGGTTAAATTTATTTTCAATTAATAATTGAATTCGATTGGTTTAAGATAGCAGAGTAGGAGGATGTGCTCTCAATCCCTCTTTCAAGAGCACCAAAATCACAACTAACTGCTGAACAATCATCGACAGGAAGACACTGGAACTCACCAAAAAAGACACCCCACATCCAAAGGCAAAGGAGAAGCCACAATGAGACAGTAGGAGGGGCGCAATCACAATAAAATCAAATCCCACAACCACTGGGTGGGTGACTCACAAACTGGAGAACACTTATACCACAGAAGTCCACCCACTGGAGTGAAGGTTCTGAGCCGCACATCAGGCTTCCCAACCTGGGGGCCCAGCAACGGGAGGAGGAATTCCAAGAGAATCAGACTTTGAAGGCTAGTGGGAGCTGATTGCAGGAGTTCGACAGGACTGGGGGAAACAGAGACTCCAATCTTCGGGGTCACACACAAAGTAGTGTGCACATCGGGACCCAGGGGAACAAGCAGTGACCCCAGAGGATACTGAACCAGACCTACCTGCTAGTGTTGGAGGGTCTCCTGCAGGGGTGGGGGGTGGCTGTGTCTCACCATGAGGCCAAGGACACTGGCAGCAGAAGTTCTGGGAAGTACTCCTTGGCTTGAGCCCTCCCAGAGTCTGCCATTAGCCCCACCAAAGAGCCCGGGTAGGCTCCAGTGTTGGGTTGCATCAGTCCAAACAACCAACAGGGAGGGAACCCAGCCCCACCCATCACCAGATAAGCAGATTAAAGTTTTACTGAGCTCTGCCCACCAGAGCAACAGCCACCTCTAGCCATCACCAGTCCCTCCCATCATGAAATTTGCACAAGCCTCTTAGATAGTCATCCACCAGAGGGCAGACAGCAGAAGCAAGAAGAACTACAATCCTGCAGCCTGTGGAACAAAAACCACATTCACAGAAAGATAGACAAGATGAAAACACAGAGGGCAATGTACCAGATGAAGGAACAAGGTAAAACCCCAGAAAAACAACTAAATGAAGTGGAGATAGGCAACCTTCCAGAAAAAGAATTCAGAATAATGATAGTGAAGATGATCCAGCACCTTGAAAAAAGAAAGGAGGCAAAGAGCAAGAAGATGCAAGAAATGTTTAACAAAGACCTAAAAGAATTAAAGAACAAACAAACAGAAATGAACAATACGATAACTGAAATGAAAACTACACTAGAAGGAATCAATAGCAGAATAACTGAGGCAGAAGAACGAATAAGTGACTTGGAAGACAGAATGGTGGAATTCACTGCTGCAGAGCGGAATAAAGAAAAAAGAATGGAAAGAAATGAAGACAGCCTAAGAGACCTCTGGGACAACATTAAACACAACAACATTTGCATTATAGGGGTCCCAGAAGGAGAAGAGAGAGAGAAGAGACCCGAGAAAATATTTGTAGAGATTATAGTCGAAAATTTCCCTAACATGGAAAAGGAAGTAGCCACCCAAGTCTAGGAAGCGCAGACCCAGGCAGGACAAACCCAAGGAGAAATATGCCAAGACACATAGTAATCAAATTGTCAAAAATTAAAGAAAAAAATAATATTGAAAGCAGCAAGGGAAAAATGACAAGTAACATACAAGGGAACTCCCATAAGGTTAAGAGCTGATTTCTCAGCAGAAACTCTACAAGCCAGAAGGGAGTGGCATGACAAATTTAAAGTGATGAAAGGGAAGAACCAACAACCAAGATTACTACCCATAGCAAGGATCTAATTCAGATTCGTTGGAGAAATCAAAAGCTTTACAGACAAGCAAAAGATAAAGAATTCAGCACCACCAAACCACCTCTACAACAAATGTTAAAGGAACTTCTCTAAGTGGGAAACGCAAGAGAAGAAAAGGACCTACAAAAACAAACTCAAAACAATTAAGAACATGGTCATAGGAACATACATATCAATAATTACCTTAAACGTGAACGGATTAAATGCTCCAACCAAAAGACACAGGCTGGCTGAATGGATACAAAAACAAGACCCATATATATGCTGTCTACAAGAGACTCACTTCAGATCTAGGGACACATACAGACTGAAATTGAGGGGATGGAAAAAGATATTCCATGCAAGTGGAAATCAAAAGAAAGCTGGAGTAGCAATACTTATAACAGATGAAATAGACTTTAAAATAAAGAATGTTACAAGAGACAAGGAAGGACACTATGTAATGATCAAGGGATCAATCCAAGAAGAAGATATAACAATTATAAATATATATGCACCCAGCATCAGAGTACCTCAATACATAAGGCAACTGCTAACAGCTATAAAAGAGGAAATTGACACTAACACAATAATAGTGGGGGACTTTAACACCTCACTTACACCACCACACCAATGGACAGATTATCCAAACAGAAAATTAGTAAGGAAACACAAGCTTTAAATGACACAAGAGACCAGATAGATTTAATTGATATTTATAGGACATTCCATCCAAAAACAGCAGATTACACTTTCTTCTCAAGTGCGCACAGAACATTCTCCAGAATAGATCACATCTTGGGTCACAAATCAAGCCACAGTAAATTTAAGCAGATTGAAATCATATCAAGCATCTTTCCTGACCACAACGCTATGAGATTAGAAATCAATTACAGGGGAAAAAACGTAAAAAACACAAACACATGAAGGCTAAACAATACGTTACTAAATAACCAAGAGATCACTGAAGATATCAAAGAGGAAATCAAAAAATACCTAGAGACAAATGACACTGAAAACACGATGATCCAAAACCTATGGGATGCAGCAAAAGCAGTTCTAAGAGGGAAGTTTATACCAATACAGTCCTACCTCAAGAAACAAAAAGCAACTTAAACAATCTAACCTTACACCTAAAGAACTAGAAAAAGAAGAAAAAAACAAAACCCAAAGTTAGCAGAAGGAAAGAAATCATAAAGATCAGGGCAGAAATAAATGAAATAGAAACAAAGAAAACAATAGCAAAGATCAATAAAACTAAAAGCTGGTTCTTCAAGAAGATAAAAAAATTGATAAACCATTAGCCAGACTCATCAAGAAAAAGAGGGAGAGGGCTCAAATCAATAAAATTGGAAATGAAAAAGGAAAAGTTACAACAGACACAACAGAAATACAAAGCATCCTAAAAGACTACTACAAGCAGCTCTATGCCAATAAAATGGACAACCTGGAAGAAATGGACAAATTCTTAGAAAGGTACAAACTTCCAAGATTGAACCAGGAAGAAATAGAAAATATGAACAGACCAATCACAAGTAATGAAATTAAAACTGTGATTAAAAATCTTCCAACAGGGCTTCCCTGGTGGCACAGTGGTTGAGAGTCCGCCTGCCGATGCAGGGGACACGGGTTCGTACCCCAGTCCAGAAAGATCCCACGTGCCGTGGAGCGGCTAGGCCCATGAGCCTGCGCATCCGGAGCCTGTGCTTTGCAACGGGAGAGGCCACAACAGTGAGAGGCCCTCGTACCGCAAAAAAAAAAAAAAAAAATCTTCCAACAAACAAAAGTCCAGGACCAGATGGCTTCACAGGTGAATTCTATCAAACATTTAGAGAAGAGCTAACACCCATCGTTCTCAAACTCTTCCAGAAAATTGCAGAGGAAGGAGCACCCCCAAACTCATTCTATGAGACCACCATCACTCTGACACCAAAACCAGACAAAGATACTTCAAAAAAAGAAAAGTACAGACAAATATCACTAATGAATATAGATGCAAAAATCCTCAACAAAATACTAGCAAACAGAATCCAACAACACATTAAAAGGATCATACACTTTGATCAAGTGGTATTTATCCCAGGGATGCAAGGATTCTTCAATATATGCAAATCAATCAGTGTGATACACCATATTAACAAACTGAAAAATTAAAAACCATATGATCATCTCAATAGATGCAGAAAAAGCTTTTGACAAAATTCAACACCCACTTATGATAAAAACTCTCCAGAAAGTGGGCATAGAGGGAACCTCTCTCAACATAATAAAGGCTATATATTAGAAACCCACAGCAAACATCATTCTCAATGCTGAAAAACTGAAAGCACTTCCTCTAAGATCAGCAACAAGACAAGGATGTCCATTCTCACCACTATTATTCAACATAGTTTTGGAACTCCTAGCCACGGTAATCAGAGAAGAAAACGAAATAAAAGGAATACAAATTGGAAAGGAAGAAGTAAAACTGTCACTGTTTGCAGATGACATGATACTATATATAGAGAATCCTAAAGATGCCACCAGGAAACTACTAGAACTAATCAATGAATTTGGTAAAGTTGCAGGATACAAAATTAATGCACAGAAATCTCTTGCATTCCTATACACTAATGATGAGAAATCTGAAAGAGAAATTAATGAAACACTCTCATTTACCACTGCCACAAAACAAAGTACCTAGGAATAAACCTACCTAGGGAGACAAAAGACCTGTATGCAGAAAACTATAAGACACTGATGAAAGAAATTAAAGATGATACAAACAGATGGAGAGATATACCATGTTCTTGGATTGGAAAAATCAATATTGTGAAAATGACTCTACTACCCAAAGCAATCTACAGATTAAATGGAATCCCTAACATATTACCAATGGCATCTTTTACAGAACTAGAACAAAAAATCTTAAAATTTGTATGGAGACACAAAAGACCCCAAATAGCCAAAGCAGTCTTGAGAGAAAAAAAAACAGAGCTGGATGAATCAGACTCCCTGACTTCAGACTATAATACGAAGCTACAGTAATCAAGACAATGTGGTACTGGCCCAAAAACAGAAATGTAGGTCAATGGAACAGGATAGAAAGCACCGAGATAAACCCATGCACCTATGGTCAACTAATCTATGACAAAGGAGGCAAGGATATACAATGGAGAAAAGACAGTCTCTTCAATAAGTGGTGCTGGGAAAACTGGACAGCTACATGTAAAAGAATGAAATTAGACCACTCCCTAACACCATATACAAAAATAAACTCAAAATGGATTAAAGACCTAAATATAAGACCAGACACTATAAAACTCTTAGAGGAAAACAAAGGAAGAACACTCTTTGACATAAATCACAGCAGGATCTTTTTTGATCCCCTCCTAGAGTAATGGAAATAAAAACAAAAATAAAGAAATGGGACCTAATGAAACTTAAAAGTTTTGCACAGCAAAGGAAACTACAAACAAGATGAAAAGACAACCCTCAGAATGGGAGAAAATATTTGCAAATGAATCAACGGACAAAGGATTAAACCCCAAAATATATAAACAGCTCATGCAGCTCAATATTAAAAAAACAAACCAGCTAATCCAAAAATGGACAGAAGGCCTAAATATATATTTCTCCAAAGAAGACATAGAGATAGCCAAGAAGCACATGAAAATCTGCTCAACATCACTAATTATTAGAGAAATGCAAATCAAAACTACAACAAGGTGTCACCTCACACCAGTTAGAATGGGCATCATCAGAAAATCTACAAACAACAAATACTGGAGAGGGTGTGGAGAAAAGGGAACCCTCTTGCACTGTTGGTGGGAATGTAAATTGATACAGGTACTATGGAGAACAGTATGCAGGTTCCTTAAAAAACTAAAAATAGAATTACCATACGACCCAGCAATCTCACTACTGGGCATATACCCTGAGAAAACCATAATTCAAAAAGACACATGCACTCCAATGTTCATTGCATCACTCTTTACAATAGCCAGGTCATGGAAGCAACCTAAATGCCCATTGACAGACGAATGGATAAAGAAGATGTGGCACATATATACAATGGAATAGTACTCAACCATAAAAAGGAACGAAATTGGGTCATTTGTAGAGACGTGGATGGATCTAGAGACTGTCATACAGAGTGAAGTAAGTCAGAAAGAGAAAAACAAATATCATGTATTAACGCATATATGTGGAACCTAGAAAAATGGTACAGATTAACCAGTTTGCAGGGCAGAAATTGGGACACAGATGTAGAGAACCAATGTATGGACACCAAAGGTGAAAGCAGGGGGCGCGGGGTCGTGGTGGTGGTGGGATGAATTGGGAGATTGAGATTGACATATATACACTAATATGTATAAAATGGTAACTAATAAGAACCTGCTGTATAAAAAAATAAATAAAATAAAACTCAAAAAAAGAAAGTATGAGATTTCTCAATCTTAAGTAATCCCAACTTCAGTCAAACTTACGAATCGATGTTATTCCATTTGTGATAGTCTCTTGAACTACTACTCAACTTTGTATAAGACTAGAATCATTTTTAACGTCTGCTAATCCAAAAGGGCCACATTTACTACATTCCTCAGGCAAGGGTGCTGGGGGTGGCCCTAGGGCAGTGGCCACAAGGTGTGGATATTCCTGTGTCACGTGTGAACACCCACCAGAGATCACCCACCACAGAAGAGGCAGTAAATAAGAATTCAGAGAAGGACTCAGCCAGCTTTCATCATTAGCTACCCCAGAACCGGCTCTGATGCACACGGATGCTGTGGAGGATGCACGGGGACCCAGCGGCCTGACGCCCACTTCACAGACCCCACCCAGCCCTTCCGCCTCTGACCGCCCAACCTCCTGGCAACAGGACCCAAACTGAGCCCCGAGATGGTTCACCCCTCAAAGAGACCAGCTGGCCACTTGGCAAGCTGACTACTTTGCACCCCTTCCATCCTGGAAGGGCCAGTGTTTCCCCTTCACAGGGCTAGATACCTGTTATTACCAACCAGGGTTCTTGGCCTCCTTAATCAATAGACAAGAAATTCAGGCAAGGCTTTATTGGGACTCGTACTGTAGCAGGGGGAGTCGAAACAAGTAACGGGTGCCCTTGCTCGATCCCCGAGGGGGGGGGTGAGCAGACCCAGGGGTCAGGCCTGAGGGGTGACTTAAGTGGTCTGCCCACCCCTGGTGGTGCTGTGTGCGGGGATCTGTGTTGCGCCCTGGACCCTGCTTTTGCTCCTGGCGCCTTAGAAGTGGCAGTTGGGTTTTTGGTCTTTTTTGCATCTTGTTCATAATTTGCCCCGACTGAGCATGCGTGCAGTTATTTTTAGTCCCTTATAGTTTCTTTGTATTTCGTTGCTCAAGGAGACGATTGTCCAGGTGCCAGCCCTGCAGCAGAGGGGCCCAGGTCCCAGCCTGTCTCATTGTTATACACATGGTTTTGTTTTCGCTGTCCTCAGACCCTCAGCCAACACCCTCTCTGGGGGCTGACATGATACCTAATCCACTTGGGTTGGGGACCCACACGATAGCGTATCCGCCGCGGGGCGAGCTTAAGGAAAAGGCTGAGAGCAGCTGTTGCCGCCCCCAGGAAATAGTGAAACTGGGGTCTGATGGAGAGGGGCTGTGCAAGGGAGGGGGGAGGAAGACAGACACATGTACCTGTTGTCCCGAGGCAGGAGGTCTGGCAGAAAAACATATCTCAGACACTCTCTGCACTTTCCCTTCAATGTCGTGCTTCTGCCCCCCACCCAGCCCTTCTCCAGCGCCTGAATCCAACCTGGTGATGCCATCCCAAAGGCTCAGCCTCCTGGGGTGCAGAGCGAGGCGTGGAGGGGACCCGGGAGGGAGGATGAGTGGAGACACCCCCATTCCCCTCCTCTTCCACAGCCCAGCGGGGCACACGCCCACGTCCCTGGCGACAGCACACAGCTGCAAGCCTCACAGAGCGCAGAAACGACTTTCCGAGGGCAAGGCTGAAGTGCCAGCTCTGGGGTAACGCTCTGAGAGATGGGGCGCCCTCCTCCGTGGTGCAGCATCTATCTTAAGTCAGAGTCCTCTGTATGGCACTCTGTCCCCACAGGAAGAACTCACAGGTCCAGGAAGCGAAGGGTAATTCTCCCTGTGCCACAGCCTGAGCGTCTGAGGAGGGTGTGATTACCACGGGCTCAGCCCCTCAGGTATAAAGGTTCAGACCACACGTCCCAGAGGTGAGCCACCGAGACCTGCTAGGTGACAGCGGAGGATGATGGGGGTGCAGGGAGGACGAGCACCGGGGTGGCCCTGAGACCAGCTGCGGTGACGGGACCTTGGTTTGTCCCTAAAAGGGGGACCCGCTTCTCTGAAGTCTCTCCTCTGGGAAAGAGGTCCACGGGCGCGGGACAGGGGTGCAAGGGGTGTGCCTGCCGCAAAAAGGAGCTTCTCGGATGTCTTGCGGCAGAGAACATTCCAGATGCCGCCCTCCCTCCTGCCGAGGCCGCAGGTGACCCCGGCTGCTGCACCCTGCTGACAGCTAAGCCCAAGGACGCGGGACACAAGCTCTGCCTGGGGGACCGGAACTCCTTCCACGGGTGCGGGTATCGCCACTGTGCCAGCCGCATCCTTCCCGAAACTGTACCTCGTCCCATTCTTCCCACCCAGTCTGCTGGCCTCCCCCCTCTTTCACAGGGCGTGAGCTCCCTGCACCCTATGCCCTCCCTAACAGCAGGGCCAGCTTGCTTGGCTCAGTGATCTGTGTCGGTTCAGGTCCTTCACGAAGCAAATGCTAAGATGGGACCAGGCCTGAGATTGATGTGCCAGGGTCGGGGGTGGGGGAACCCCACACGCAGAAGAAAGAGGCAAGAAGCAGAGGGGGTGATTGAAGGGTGGCTTGACCCATGCCACCCTGCAAAAGATATGTCCATGTCCCAGAACCCGAGTCTTTTCAGATGTAATTGGGTTGGGGATCTTGAGATGACATCATGCTATGTTATCCAGGTGGTCCCTAAATCCAAGTGCCCTTGTAGGAGAAAAGGTAGAGGGGGACTTAGGAGAGAGAAGGGGAGATGGCCATGTGACGATGGGGCAGAGACTGGGTGATGCAGCCCCAAACCAAGAGACCCCTGGAGCATTAGAAGCTGGAAGAGGCCGGGGGAGGGTCTACCCTGGAGCCTCTGGAGCAAGCGCTGCTCTGCCGACAGCTTGAATGGGGCCTCTGGCCTCCGGAACTGTGAGATGACCCATTTCTGTTGCTTTAGGCCACCAACTTTGTGGTCATCTGTTACAGAAGCCCTAGGAAATGGACACAAGTGTGCAGAGCCTTCAGGCCACAGCGCAGGTCAGACCATACGAAGAAGGGGGGAAGGGAGAGCCACAGATTGCACAGCAGAGCTAGAAAGCCTTTGCTAAGCCCTGGGGAGACCTCGCATCCATTAGAGGGGGGCTCCCCTTCGCAGGCGTTCCAACCAGTGAGCCAACAGGCACAGTACGAGCGCAGCAGGCTAGCCTTGGAAGAAAGCACGCAGCTGTGCTGTATTCATATTCAGGCCACACACAGGCAAGGAATCCTCTGTCGTTTAGGGGTGTCCACAGAAGTGGTACAGCTGTAAAAAGAACAAGATACTAATGATCACAGAAGTCATGTTAGCGCTCACCTTGGGGAGGGAGGGGCACTGCCATGAGGAAGGGTACACGGGTCCCCTGGGAACTGGCAGAGTTCTGTTTCTTAAACCACGTTGGCCCAAAACTATCCAAAGTTCTGGTTAGACAAAAATTGAACCTACATATGGCCAAAAAACTTGAGAAAAGAAGTTCAACTTCACTAGTATGCTGAGAAATGCAAGTTAAACCAAGAGGAACGATTTTTCACTTATCAATTTGGAAAAGACATGAAAGAATAACAGTACCCAGTTCAGGCTAATGATGGGAGGAAATGGATAAGTTTATACCTTCAATTTGGGGGGTCAGTATATACCCCGACAGTTGTTCTAGGCAAACTTTTGGTAAAACTTAAAAAAATGTATCCTTTTGGCTAAAAGACCACAACTTTTAAATGTATTTTAAGATAAAAATGTTATTAATATTTGAATTTTTTAATTATTTTAATTATTATTTATATATTTTTATAGAAGTATAGTCGATTTACAATGTTATATTAGTTTCAGGTATACAGCAAAGTGATTCAGTTATACATTTTTTTTCAACTTTTCCATTATAAGTTATTATAAGGTATTGAATATAGTTCCCTGTACTATACAGTAGGCCCTTGCCATTTATCTGTTTTATATATAATAGTGTGTATCTGTTAATCCCAAACTCCTAATTTGTCCGTCCTTCCCCTCTTTCCCTTTTGGTAAGCCTAAGTTTGTTTTCTATGTCTATGAGTCTATTTCTGTTTTGTAAAAATATTCATTTGTATCTTTTTTAGATTCCACCTATAAGTGATATCATATGATATTTGTCTTTCTCTGTCTGATCTGACTTACTTCACTTGGTATGAGAATCTCTAGGTCCATCTATGTCGCAGCAAATGGCATTATTTCATTCTTTTTGATGACTGAATAATATTCCTTTGTATATATGTACCACATCTTCTTTATCCATTCCCCTGTTGATGGACATTGAGTTTGCTTCCGTGTCCTGGCTATTGTAAACTGTGCTATTATGAACGTTGGGGTGCATGTGTCTTTTTGAATTATGGTTTTCTCCAGGTATATACCCAGGAGTGGGATTGCTGGGTCATATGGTAGTTCTATTTTTAGTTTTTGTGTGTGTGTGTGTGGTTTTTTGCGGTACGCGGGCCTCTCACTGCTGTGGCCTCTCCCATTGCGGAGCGCAGGCACCGGACACGCAGGCTCAGCGACCATGGCTCACGGGCCCAGCCGTTCCACAGCTTGTGGGATCTTCCTGGACCAGGGCACGAACCTGTGTCCCCTGCATTGGCAGGCAGACTCTCAACCACTGCGCCACCAGGGAAGTCCCTAGTTTTAGTTTTTTAAGGAACCTCCATACTGTTCTCCATAGTGGCTGTATCAATTTACATTCCCAGCAACAGTGCAGGAGGGTTCCCTTTTCTCCACACCCTCTGCAGCATTTATTGTTTGTAGATTTTCTGATGATGGCCATGCTGACAGGTGTGAGGTGATACTTCATTGTAGTTCCGATTTGCATTTCTCTAATAATTAGTGATGTTGAGCATCTTTTTATGTGCCTTTTGACCATCTGTATGGCTTCTTTGGCGAAATATCTACTTAGGTCTTCTGCCCATTTTTTGATTGAGTTGTTTATTTATTTGCTATTGAGCTGTTTGTATATTTTGGAGATTAATACCTTGTCAGTTGCTTCATTTGCAAATATTTTCTCCCATTCTGAGGGTAGTCTTTTTGTTTTGTTTATGATTTCCTTTGCTGTGCAGAGCTTTTAAGTTTAATTAGGTCCCATTTGTTTATTTTATTATTTATATATTTTTAATAGTTATTCTAAGAGAATAATCAGACAAATGTATCAATTCATAAGTACCTGTATAATAATAAATATATTATTACACATCCATATGATGGAATACTATTTAATCATGACAAATCATGATGTACAAATTGACTTATTAATTCACAAGGAAAGATCCACAGTAGGTTAAGAGAAAAGAAATAGGTCTGAAAGCAATACGTAAAGTAAGATGATGTTTTTGTAAAATTACATGTGTGTGTACACACATGTGCTCATATATAACACTGAAAAAAGTCTAAAAGAACAGAAAATAAGCATAGTTATCTCATGGTGAGATTATCGTGATTTTTTATACTTGTCTATATATTACAATTTTCTTAAAACTGACAAATAGTATACCTATAACAATGAAAAAAGTAAAATATTGGAAATATTCTGATCTGCCCAGACCTGGCCTCACATGAGCCAAAGTAAGTCCTCGATTGGGTGGAGGATTTCGTTTATTGGAGGAACACTGGCAGTGCTACTGTGTCCATATTTTTAGATGAATATTATTTCTCTTTTCCTGAAAGTTCTCGATATTCCTATCTACCACTTCAAAACACTGGAGAGGGGCTTAAGTAATTTTCATTTTTACACGTTATCATAAGAAAGATGATTAAAGAGTTCTAGAAACTAAAAATTCTTGCAGGAAGGACTCACATCAGTATTCAAAAACTGAGCTTTTCTGGTCCAGTGGCGGGAGAGAGTTGAATAAATATGACATGACAGTACAGCAGGATGAGTTGGTGCTTACAGGAGGGCTCCTCAGAAGGTGCCCCATCTAGTCCTCTGGGCCTTGCCGTCCCCCAGCTCCTCAGGGATTCCTGGGGACACTCAAGGAGCTAAGGTCTCCTCAAGGAAGAGCATGTCTTGAGGCACCTTCTGACACAGGTCTGCAGACAGAGAAACAAAGAGGACACCACTCCCAAATAAGCCTCATTCCCCTGACGTTGCAGCATCAGGAAATACACATCATCACCTGAGTAACTTCCCTGCCAGTGTTCAGAAGGATATCCCTGGATGCGGTGCAGACGGTGGAGGATTAAACCCCATCTGGCACCTGATCTAGAGAAGTTGTTGGATGCCCTGCAGTGTAGACAAATATGTTCTCAATCTGTTGGCCAGGGAACAAGTCCAGGAAAAGTAACAACTCTTGATTTGGAACATCATCTTTCTTCTTGTCACATACACACACTATATTCTGTAAAATGGATGTACTGTAGTCTATGCTTATTCATGGAGATTTCTCTAATTACTGCAAAATCCCAGATGTAAATCTTACTGCTGCCTGGGTGATTATGTTCAAAAGCTTCCACGCTCTTTGTGAGTTTCTCGCATTGACATTAGCAGTTCATTAATATTCAAGAGACCTGCAACACCGTGAATATTAGCTAGTCACACCGAAGACTATCTTTGGAATCTGTCAAGCTTAGACCTGGCTTCTATTTTTATAGCCTGATGTGCACAATAGGCTGATCTATTTTTAAAACTATCTATCAATCCCACTTTGATGAGGAGAAAATTGTCTGCTTTACGATACATGCTTTAACCAAGGTAAGTATCACCAGAGATTAATATAATTTGAATTACTATTTTTGAGAAATAAAACACGGGAAAGACGTATTCTGTTCAGTTCTCTAGGCTCTCGGACCAAATTTTGTAAAGCTAAAACAGTATGGCCCTGAAGAATTTGTGTAACATGACAGCGCAAACAACACCCACCATCCATCGGGTGCCATGTAGCCCCCCGGCTCTCCCTTTCGGGGGGCGGGGGTACAGGTACATTTCACATGAGCCTGAATATTCCTCTGACCAAATATTCCACATTTGGTCACGTCCAGGGACCATTCAGAACTGAAGAGCAGAACGTCAAAGTCCGGATGCAGAGAATACCTTTGTATTGATTTCATCCTCTGGTCACTGCACATGCAGAGAAAGGATATCAAAGATTCCTTAGATCGATGCAGTATTTACTACGTGAGTGATGGTTGCCATCATCTTCAGTAAGAAATCAACCGTTACCACATGCCTGCTTCATAAAAGGTGCCCTGCTGGACCCTGTGGGAAAAGCAAAAAAGCCAAGAGAGAATCTGCTCTCAGGCCCCTACAGCCTGCTTGGGAGACAAGAGAGATGCTGGGACCCCACCAGCAAAAGGAGGCCTGGGTGGATGGTGTCTGTAGACACCAGGGCAGACTCTGTAAGGGAAACCTTTCAAGAGCTGTTTATTTGATACTAGGCAAAAAAGTCCAGATGTTGGTGTTATCTTGCACTGGCTAATTCTCCCTGATCCTTCATTTCCTTACCTTCCAGAAAGCAATTCCTCTGTGTTATACAGTCAATAAGTCAAACAGCCAAGACTCAGATCCTCACTTGAAATTCAGAATTCTTTCATTGTTTGGAAAAGCAGGGATTTCAAAAGAAGCATGCTACCTGCAGAAGTGCGTGCATTTTTTTTTATATATAACAGGAGGGATTATAAAAGAATTTCATCCTCCATAAAAAGTCAAGGTTAAGGACTTCCCTGGTGGCACAGTCGTTGGGAGTCCGCCTGCCAATGCAGGGGACGCGGGTTTGTGCCCCAGTCTGGGAGGATCCCACATGCCGCGGAGCGGCTGGGCCCGTAAGCCATGGCCGCTGAGCCTGCGCGTCTGGAGCCTGTGCTCTGCAGCGGGAGAGGCCACAACAGCGAGAGGTCCGCATACCGCAAAAAAAAAAAAAAAAAAGTCAAGGTTAAGTAGCGATTGATAAAGGATGAAATTCAGCACCAAAGCAATAGCAAAGTCTGTGAACAAAAAGGCAGGTTTATGGTGTTTCTTTTAAAATTTTACCCTAGTGTGCTTCTCTGTTTAACTCCTGTAGTTTATGTTTAAGATTAATCCTTACCATTATTTTAAGGTCTTTATTTAAAAAAAAAAAGAATCTGTGAGTTTAGAAACATTTGTCTCTCTAATTTCTGATATTTTGAGAAGGCTGAGTTAGTTGGTGTCACAGCCCTGGTCTTCTAGAAGGCAGAGCCTGAGGCGAGGATTAAGTTGCTAAGGATTTATTTGAGAAGTGCAAGCCCAGGGTGGTGAGTAAAAGGGTAAAGGAAGAAGTAGAATGTGATGGAAAGTGGTCCTCCTCACTGG
This sequence comes from Monodon monoceros, assembly GCF_005190385.1. Taxonomy (NCBI): domain Eukaryota; kingdom Metazoa; phylum Chordata; class Mammalia; order Artiodactyla; family Monodontidae; genus Monodon; species Monodon monoceros. The sequence continues at coordinate 7,408,435 of NW_021703771.1, read as the reverse complement.
CTGTGGCTTCACAGCTGGCTTCAGAGAAACCAAGAGACACTCAGCAGATGTGCTCACTCAGCACATGGAACTTCTCCAGAACACTGGGAGGAGGAAGTGCCCCAAGAGGTGTCCACACGCCAGACAGCGGAGCGGGGATTTTCACTCTACCCCCTCCCATCTCCCTTTTCCCTTTGAGCAAGTTTCTCCCCGCATTGGAGGCTAACTCCCCTCAACTTTGGGGTTGCATTCCATCAGCCCCTCAGTGGGTACTCAAATCCTGAACAGCCCCAGAGGCAGTGCCAGCCCCACTCCCTGCAGTGATGTTTCATCCAAGTCCAAAAGTGGGCCCAAACAGTGCAGGAGGGAAGGAGGAAGCATTGAGAAAACTGGAGAAAGTGTGCAAGATTTGTGTCCAAGGCAGATGGTTCACACAGCGTAACTTTAATCTCTCATAATATTTAACGTAATATCTTTTAAACAGTAAGTGCTCGATAGCTATTGATTCAGTGAATTAAAAGGGGCTATAAGGCACTTCTGGGTATACTGGTGGCAATCACCAAAGTTTCAGGTTCAGAGTCTGTAGCAGGCCGAATAGCGGCCCCCAAAGTTGTCCTTGTCCTAATATCTAGAACCTATGACTATGTTACCTTACATGGCAAAAGGGACTTTGCCAATGTGATACAGTTTGAGATGCGGAGGTTGGCCTGGATTATCCAGGTAAGGTCACGCTGATCACACGGGTCCTTAAAAGTGGAAAGGGGAGGAAGAAGGCAGGTCAGAGTGGTACGATGTGAAGACTCAACATGCTGTTGCTGCTCTGAGGGTAGAGGGAGGGGCCACCCGTCAAGGAATGGAGGCGGCACCTAGACGCAGGGAAGGGCAAAACACAGATCCCACCCAGAGCCTCCGAAGAGGAACGCAGCCCTGCCGACATCTTGACTTTAGTCCAGCGACACCCACGGCAGACTTCTGACCTACAGAACTGTAAGATAACAAAACCATGTTATTTAAGCTGCTGAGTTCATGCTAATTTGTTACAGCACCAATAAAACACTAATACAGCATCTGGGGGAAAAACTCAGCCTCTTTATTCAAGGCTGTTCTGTCCTTCCATCACAAGTCTTAGTTCATTCCCACCATAGGATCACTTGTCTCAGGAAATATGACTTAAATGGGTATGTTTTTATATGACTTAGGTTTTATAATCTTTATAATTCGTTAGAAAAGTAACATGCTATAATGTTTAATGATGCAAATTAAAAAACATGTTCATTAGTAGAAGGTAAACTTCTGAGATGGTGAAAGAGCCCTTTACAAGAACCGGAAGAAAAAGGAAATGTGCAGATAGCATCATTGTTGGTCAGGTATTTATATCGAAGAAAGGATACTTACGGGGGTGGTGGGGGACAGAGCAAGGAGGAAATTTGGTACAATGCAGATCTGACCCAATGTAAGGAAGAATTTTCTAAAAACTGAGCTGCGCATACAGGAAACAAACTTGGGAGATGGCACTCGTTCAAACACAGCTGATAAACATTAGAGAGATATTGTCAAGGAAATTCAGCTTCCAATGGGTTATTGGGTTGGATAACCTTTATCATTCTTCCAACCTTGAAATCCTGTGATTAATCTAGGAAATAATTTTATTGACTTTATTTATATTCATGACATAAAAAAGAGAAAGGAAAACAGAACCTAGATACCACAAATATGTCTACAGGCAAACGCAAAAGGAAAGAATCAAAAGAAAAGTCAAGGTGAGATAAGAGGAAAAAATAAAACTCCAAAATGAAATGTCTATTATACCAGACATATCTGGAAAAACATATTAAGATTGATTCCTGTGAGGTATCTCTCTAAAATAAAAACAAAAAATGTGCTATGTTCTTGGGATTACTGAAACATAGTTAAAATAAGGAAATGGTAGCAGGGAGGATTCAAAATATCAAAGAGCTATGTATGCTAGAAAGACATAAACATGATAAAGAGGAGATGGGTGATGTTAATGATGATGGATGACATAATATTTTATAAGAGAAATGGTGATATTAGAGCTCTGGTTGACAAAGGAAATGGTTTTGGCAGAATCTGCAATATGGACAAAAATAGTAGAAAGCTAATCCTTAGATATGATGACATGGTGAGAAACGCATTTTAGGCTAGGTTTTCTGAAAATTATGAAAAATTGAAATGACAAGACCATTGATCACAAGAGCTCTTAATTGACCAGAAATTGTTTAGAGGCTATGCTATAGAAAAAAATTAAGGAAAATCGGTTCCCTAAATGTGCTGAAATGTGTTTACAGCCTTACATAAATTATTGAGCAGTCAGCATCCTGAAAGCACACTCACACTGTCGTCCTTGGAAATGAATCAAACATGTAATGAGGAGACTGGAGCAGAGATGCTGTAACAGTATTCCAGCCTGTCGACACTCACAGTCTAATGGGCTTCCTGGGATTAAGATGTGGCTCAAAGGTTGGCATCACTAACCTCTTTATGTCTCATCTTTCTCTCTGTGCAGTAAAGGGTCTGACAAAGCAGACTCTGTGTTTCTTACAGCACAGAGTCGAAGGGGATGCTTGTTGGTAATGGCCGTATAATATTCTGTTGGTCCCAATCTCATTTGTTAAACTTAAGCTTCACTGTGATCATTTATGCTCGTCTTTAAACTTCCACTTAGAATAATTTGAAACGTCCCTCTTTCTTACACATTCAAACTTACTTATTCCTTGGCTTAATGTCATATTTCACAGATTACGATGAGGATCCTATCTTGTAACCGTACTCCAAACTAGCCTGGAGTTGTTTTCCATCTCAGTTACTCACTCCATCACCCACCCCTGGTTACATTAGTTTCTGGACCACAGGTAAACCTTCGAACCTGTGTTAGTTCTCCATTGCTCTGTAACTGGAGTAACAGAGGGGGCTGTGATTGGGTGAGAGTGGAACAGGGAAGAACAAATCTGACTCCTTATTGCATCTGTTTCTTTTACTTTTACCTTTGTGTTCTAGTGCTTTTGCTACACGTTAATCACTAAAGGGATGTGCCTATAAGCTTAAATTATACATAATGGCCCACCTCCAGAAACACCACCTCCCCTGCCTGAGTGTTAAGCTAAAATACCTTTGTTTAGCTCACAGGAAACATCCTGATCAGGCCCACCTGTGAATGGTTGCAGGAAAGAAGAAATGAACACATCCCCTCTGGAATCTGGCCGGAACCAGGAAATATTTGCAAAACCTTATCGCCTTTTTTACTTTACCACCTCACCTCTCCTTATCTGTTCTATAAAAGAAACTAGCATCCAAACCCAGGTCAGATGGTTCTTTGGGACACAAGTCCACCGTCTTCTCGGTCTGCTGGCTTTCCAAATAAAGTCGCTATTCCTTACCCCAACACCTCATCTCTCAATTTATCGGCCTGTCGTGTGGCAAGCAGTATGAGCTTGGACTCAGTAACAAGAGGAAGAGGGAAGGGCAGGTTCCTTGAAAGTCTATACAACAGAGGTCCCCAACCGTTTAGGCACCAGGGACCGGTTTCGTGGAAGACAATTTTTCCACGGAGGTGGGGGGAGGGAGGAATGGTTCAGGCAGGAATCCCAGTGATGGTTCCGGTGGTAATGCAAGCGATGGGCAGTGATGGGCAACAGCAGATGAAGCTTCGCTCACTCACCTGCCACTTACCTCCTGCTGTGCAGTCCGGTTCCTAACAGGGGGTTGGGGACCCCTGCTGTATAGGAATAACTGTAGAGTCCAGACTCCCAGCCTGAGCCCCACCCTCCAATTCTCACCCCAACTCTGGCACTAAGAGCACCATGGGGGTGTTTTACCCCTAGGCAGACAGAGGGCTCCTTCCTAACGAAATTGAATTAACCATCTGGAAAGCTTAAGGCTTCAGGTGTGCACACTGGCATTCCTGCACACAGGAACCCTCTGAAGTGAGTTCCCTTATTATCCCCATATTACAGGTGGGGAGACTGAGGAGACGGAGTCAGCTAAGTCACTTGGCCAATATCACATGGCAAGTCAGGGGCAGAGCCAGGATTTGAAGACAGGCAGGGAAGGACAGACAGTGTGGAAGGTCATGAGCAAGTACAGGCGGTGTGGACTCACTGACAAGGAGCAACCCAGTGTGACGAGTCGGGAGAGGCCAATTTGCCCTCGTTTTTCCTTGTCAATTGTCCTTTTCAGTCTCCCCGGGCACCCTCCTCCTCTGCTCTGACACATGCATTCAGCTATAACCAAAGGTCCTGTGCGGTGCAGGGAAATTCTTCAATCCTTAATATGTCTCACTTTGGAACCCAAATCTTTTCTCCGTGTTCAACACTTGACAGATTTCCTTCCTATTAAACTGCCATCTTCTTTACTTGCTTTCAGTTGCTTGATGCCTATTTATTTAACTTATCCCTGTAAGATTAGTAATGCTTGACAATACCTCGTTACATGGCATCTTAGCTACTAATTGTCAGGAGGATGTCACTCCTGGGGCACGCTGGAGTCGGCCAGATGAGGGGAAATGCATGCACACAAGTTTGGGGAGGGGAGCTATTGCATCCTTAGAATGTGAGTTTCCTTTTCCTTCAATCGTGTTTTTTTTTTTTTTTCTTTCCCCAAACTAATACTTTGCATTGTTAAGAGGCTTTGATTAAAGGTTTATAGATCCTGAGTTGCCTGTGGTCAGTTCAGCAGATTTTATGGCAAATATAATTCATTTTCTTTTTCTCTTGCTAGTCGGGAATTAAGAGAAATCAAGTAAACAGACTCTTTGAAAGAACTGTTTGACATAACATAGCACTTCACATGCAATGCAAATGAATAATTAAAATTTTCTAAAAGCAGATCCTGCTGTTAAAAGATATGAGACTAAGAAAAATGAGATCTTGGTAATATCTGTTGAAGAAAAAACTGCCTACACTGAAAAAAATGTGCTTGCAAAGATAACTTATGGAAGGCATACAAGTAAAAATCACAAGTGTCCCTTACTTAAATACACTGATTTTAAATTCAGAAACAAGCGTGGAATCATAAATATATATATATATTGTAAAAGCATCTCCAGCATAAACATTTCAGCATAAGGAATGTCATTTTCCATCAAGCTTTGCAGAAGTGAACCTATTCTCTTCCTAACTGCTATGCAGAGGGGGAAAGCCGTATTCTACAGGGGAAGCAGGCGTGGCCTGGATTGGGACATGTGAGCCTGTTTCTGAGGTCTGTCACGTGTGATCTGGAAAGCACAGAGTTAAGAGTTAGGGAAACTTGGGTTCTGGTTGTATGTGAGTCACTAATACTGAGCAACTTCAACAGTTTAACATTTATGGGTCTCAGTCTCTTCATCTGTAAAAGGAGACCATTGTATTTTTAATTTTATTGAAGTAGAGTTCATTTACAATGTCGCGTCAGTTTCAGGTGTACAGCAAAGTGATTCAGTTATATATGTATTATATATATATGTACATACACACACATATATATATGTATGCTTTTTCAGACTCTTTTCCCTTATAGGTCATTACAAAATATTGAGTCGAGTTCCCTGTGCTCTACAGTAGGTCCTTGTTGTTTAGCTATTTTACATATAGCAGTGTGTATATGCTAATCCCAAACTCCTAATTGATCCCTCCACCCACTATCCCCTTTGGTAACCATAAGTTTTCTCTCTAGGTCTGTGGATCTCCTTCTGTTTTGTAGATAAGTTCATCTGTATCTGTTTTGTTTTCTTTTAGATGATCTGTGAGGCCCATTCCAGCTTCAAATCTGATGATCAGATCAGATCAGGGTTCCACCCTTATGACCTCATTTGACCTAGTTACCTACCTGTCTGCAAATCCAGCCACATTGGGGGATTAGAGCTTCAACATATAAATTGGGGTGGGGGGAACACCTTTGGTCCATAACAGATGGATAAATGATAAACCCACCCACCGCTCTCCCACCTGGCCAACCCCAATCTCCATTCTAGCCTCGGCTTAGCCTTCACTCACTAGTGACACCCTCCTTGACCACCATCCCCCCAGCACCCCCCCAGCCCACCCCACTGCACCTCTACCTGCTTCCAGCATGGATTACCCACACTGCATTGTATGTGTGCTGTTGGTCACTGGGTCTGTGTCCCCTGAGGGAAGAGATGCTCACTTGTTATTCAAGCCCCATCCCCGGCCCAGGCTAAGTACCCGCTGAGCTTCCACGATCAGATGGATGAAAAGACATGGGTCTTAGAATAGACAAACCTGTGTGCCATCACTTTGCCACTATTTCTTAACCGGGTGACCTTGAGCTAATTTTGTTTTGGGGATAAAATGTATCTCAGATCCTCATCTATAAAGTGTGTAACTTTCGGAGTTGCCGAGAGGATTGAGAAAAGTGTACCTAAAAGTATCAGCACTGGGCCTGGTGTATCTGAAGAGCTACTTTCCCTTCTCCCATAAATCTGAGATTGAATTAATCAACAAATAGATACTGAATACAACACCCCCCAAAAAAGTACAAAGATTAGCTCTTCTTCAGATTTATGAAAAATAAACAGGATGTATTCTCACCAGCTGTGAATAATCTAGAAGTAGACATAACTTCACATTTGACACCTTCAAGAACTGTGCTAGTTTTTTTGCCTGAAGAAATAACTGCTTTACACGCAGCAAGGATGAACTTTCTGGTAGTTGAAAGTGCTCTAAAGAATCACTATTTGTTGCCACCAGTTAACCCAACCAATGGAGGCACAGCCCAAAGGAGTCTTTTAATGGAGTGACTCAAATGTCCCAAGCAGCATTTTTAAATGCTTGTAAAAAATGAGCATCCCGCAGCGACGGAGTTTTAAACACTTAAGGGTAAACGAGTGTGCAGGGCACAAAAAGAAGTAGAGATCTGGCAGCTGTCCAGCCCGGGCAGCTGTCTGCTGCAGAGGTAACCCCTGACCCAGGAGAAGCAGCCTTCCTGATGGAGGGCTCTGTGCTTCACCACTGCCCCCCAACCCGGTGCCGACAGAGCCCCCTGCTACAGATACAGAAGCTCTCAGGTAACTCGGACGGCAAGTGGATGTTTGGGAAGAATCCACGGGAAGCCCACGGAACCAGGATCAAGCCAGGAACAAAGCGGGGAAAGGCACAACTTAGACCTCCCACCAACACCTCCCTAGACAGCCACCCCTGGACCCTGGCCACTGGCCCCACTGGACTCCAGGCTCGACCTCAGCCCCTTTCTCAATTAATGTCTAACTGCCTTCTCAGGGCTCTCCATCAGGACTCGGCAGTGCTCTCAGGAGTCGGCGGTGCTCTCAGGACTCGGCGGTGCTCTCAGGACTCGGCAGTGCTCTCAGGACTCGACGGTGCTCTCAGGAGTCAGCAGTGCTCTCAGGACTCGACGGTGCTCTCAGGAGTCAGCAGTGCTCTCAGGACTCGGCGGTGCTCTCAGGAGTTGGCAGTGCTCTCAGGACTCGGCAGTGCTATCAGGAAGCAGCTGGTGATTCTCTTCAGCAAAATCTACTTGCTGCCTGGAGTTCTGGCTCCTACAGATAAAGAGAGGAGATATTTTCCCTTTCCATGGGGAAAGGGCCCACGTTTCCCAACTGTTTCAGGAGTACCTCAGAATTTAAAGGATATTTGGCCTCTGTGTAGTCCAATGGCAACTCTCTCATGCAGGACCTATTACTCTACGTGTTTCACAGTGAAGGAGACTTGCCCCAAGGTCACAGGGAGTGGAGGAATAGCGCTCATGTCTCCACTGTGCACCTCCCACTGCACTCGCTGGCTAGCCAAGTTTGATTTTCTTAACTGATTAAATTTATCAGCTTCCTGCCAAGCCTATTTTGTTGTTCTATAAGGACGTTGCTTGGGATTTATAATTGTTCCAGTGCTTCTAGCCACTTAACTGCTTTTATTTGTCCTTTTAAAGGCATTTCCAGATATGACAAAATCTGGGAGTCTGCATCTTCTTCTCCATCCAAGAATAAATCCCAGGGGTGATACCCTCAAGTTGTTACTGAACCAAACTTGAGTCCCGCATGTGGTAAAGCCCATCTGCTGACACCGGGTTGTGGTGAAGGAAGGTGCAGCATTTGTTGTAGGCACCAAAAAAAAGACTCCAGGCATCTAATGCTCAAAACACCTGAACTCCCCGATGGGTTTCAGGGAAGCATTTTCACAGGCCAGGTGAGGGAGGTGCGTCCCAGGGTGTGTGATCAGCTCGGTCACAGTTCTCTGCTTGGTTGATGGTGAGGTAACCAGGCGGTGTCACAGGGCTTAATGTCATCAGTCCTCAGGCTCCAGTAGGTCTGGGGGCTACATGCTCATGGTCATCAGGTAGTTAACTTCTTCCACTGGTGGGTGTTTAGCACCTGTAACACAGCTCAGGAATGTGTACCAGACACCATCATCTGGGTACTTCAGGGAGAGGCTAAAGCTGAGGATATGGGGGAGGGGTCTGTGCCGGGAGGCCCGTAGGGTCCTGCTCCGTTACAAAGTTACATGAAAATACACAACTGATGTCAGCCTGACTCACTCAGAAGCAACTGCGCTTTGCGTCCGGATGCTTTATTACAGAGCTAAGTGAAACCATGGGTCTCACCCTATCAAGGTCAAAGAGCATTTAAATGGATGGCTGTATGTGTGACTCATCACAGAAATCTGGGATCAATTCTGGAAGTTAGTCAATCCTGAAATTTTATTTACTACCCGGCTGATAACACTGTTGACGATGCAGCTCTTACGATGTGCCAGGCAGTGTTAGTGCTTTATAAGTTAGTCAATCCTGAAATTTTATTTACTACAGATGTTTACCTTCACTTTCAGATTTCATAGTCAGCTGGAAAAGGTATGTAACTACCTCCCCAGATAACCGTCTCCAGGTGTGATCTTTCACGCCAAGAGTTTACAGCAGTTTGGTGTCTGCTGTAGATCTTGGCACTGGATGGGGAACTAAAGTTCTGGGAGAGCCCTGCTGTGAAAAGTAACATAGGCTGGCTCACTCAAACCCATTTCAACCTTAGTTCCTTTTCTTCCCTGACTATTGCACTCAAGAATTCAAATTCACCTTTTCTGACTGCCTGACCACTAAAAAGCTCACGCTGTGACACAGTGCAAGTCAAAGAAGTAAAAGCAGCTTTCCAGGAGTGTCTGAGCAAGTCTCTGATTCCCTGATGCAGGCACCACCCTTGCCTCCTTCCCCTGTTTCTTCTTACCTGGATCATGGATGTGTTGACAGGAGCTGCAGCAACCACCGAGGGACCATGAAGCAGGAAATGAAGAGAACTGCAAAGAAGTGGACTCGGATATAACTTGAGCCTCCAAACCACTCTGGACTTGCTGCATGAAGCAAAAAATAATCATAGTAAATAAACCTGCATGTCTTTAAGGCTCTATTAGTCTGGCTATATCTTATGAACAACTAAAAACAAGCCCTCCCTTTTAAATCTGATAAATGAGAAGTTATTGATCTCCCCTGGAGGACACACAGCACCGTGGAGGGTGAGATTAAGTGTTGTCCTGTGATGGCATAACAATATGATGGTTTCTGCCTACACCAATAGTACGGATTTAGAGGCCATTGATCCCCAAAAGCAAAACGTCATCTAAACCTAGCATACTAATTGGAAATACTACCTTTAATTACAGTCCTACTCTCAGTCAGATTTATTCTGAAAACTGGCCTAAAACCATCAAAATCTGCTAACTGAGCAAAATAATTTGTTGTAAAATCATGGTTCATCATTTAAACTCACTTTTTAATCCTGAAAAGACCTTTGGCATATAAAATTAAATATGCCCTATTGTTTTCTTTGATCCTTTTCCTGAACAAAACACTTCAATAGTTTCTTGGCATTCAAGGAGTAAAATCCATCTCCTTGCCATGGCCTAACTAACTACCCACTCTGACCTTACTGAATGTCTTCTCCCAACCATGCTACCTCCCAGCCCCGTCACCCTTTCTGCCCCTAAGTCTGCAAGGCAGACCTGAACCTCCCTGGGATTTTGTCTCTTCCCCACTCTATCAAATATAAGTCTCTAGGACAGGGACTTTGCCTGTGTCCTTGAAAATATAAACTACAGGTCAGAAAACAAATTGTTCAATGGGCTATTTCATTCCTCAGCCAGGTGTTTCTCAGCAAGTCGACAACATCTCAGACTACCTGTTTTTTAGCTCATGTATGGAACTACAAAGAATGATAACAGCCGTTGACGATGCAGCTCTTACGATGTGCCAGGCAGTGTTAGTGCTTTATAAGTATTAATCTCCACAACAGTCCTGTGAGGTAGGAACTATCATTGTAATCCCATTTTACACGTGAGAAAAGCAGCAGACGGCTAACGTCACATGGCTGATGGGTGGCAGAGTCGGGACTGACACCCAGGCCCCTCAGCTGCAGGGTCCTTCCGCTCAAAAACATCCCTGCTCTACTTTGCCCTCCCAATAACGACTCCCTTGCACTGATGCAGTGCTTGCCTGGTTAAAAAATTCTTTCAGACGTGTTATACTAGACTTGCCAGGGATGGTATCAATAGCCTTGTTCTACAGATGAGAAATTTAAGATGCAGAAAGATGAAGTGATTTACTTAGGATCATAACATCCCTTGGTAGAAGTGGCCCAGGGGTTCCAATTCCTGGCCCTACCTTCTTTCCTCGGCACCATGCTGCCCATGGGCCTAACACAAATCTACATGATGTGTTATCCCCCATAAGAGTCCCTGTGAAGAATCCATTTCCAGTGGATGTTTGATTTCTCTCCTACATGACAGTAATCAACATTTACATTTGCTTGTGTGTGGACCTTAAAAAGAATCTTTTAGATGCAATCCTGTCACTACATGCTTATATACTGATATCACCCCAGACATAATCATTTTCATAATGAATATGAAAGCAATTGGAAACTATAAGACATTTTACAAGCATGAATATATTGGAAGCCACTGACTTCACATCAGTAATTATCCTGATGACTAGAGATTAGAGAGCAGCATGCTGAGAGGTTTAGCACAGTGTGAGTGATCCCATGGGTACAGAGCTCTCACACACCCCTGAATACCTCCCAAATACCTTCTCATTTGTTTTATTGCTTTATGACTCTCATAGTTAAACACATACTTGAGCTCAAATATTTTTAAAATATTAAGTTGCATGTGTATTTAAAGCTAGGATCTCTTGAAGTTGTTCTAGGTAGAAACAAACGTAAATGTTCCCTAAGGAATGGTAACATCATCCTAAGTGTCAGATTTTTCTACAGTTTTGCTAATACAATGCCTAGCACTCAATCAAAAATAACTAGACAGTACATATGTTCACCAAAATATGTTCACCAAGGCTATTCTTAGCCACACTGCTGGTTAAAACCTCAAACTGAAAACTATAAATAATATTCAATAGAATGCTAAATAACTTGTGGCATAAACACACTAGAATACTAAATAGTGGGAATGAACAAGCTGCAGCTGCTACATGAAATAGTATAGATGAAGCTCACAAACACAGCACTAAATGAAAAAATCAAAACACAAAAAAATGCATAAAATTCATATAAAGTCCAAAAATCAGGCAAAAGCTCACCTATGCCATGACATAACAGTGTAATTGTTCTCCTTGGGTGGGTGGAGGAGAAGAGAAGGAAAAGATAATTTCTAGAAAGTTTCAAACAGGACTCCAAGAGTGTTGGTAATGATGTGTTTTTCGATTTAGGTGAAACTTACATAAATGTGCTTAGTGTGTGGAAATGTATCATGCTATATGCTTATATGTGCACTTTTCTGTTTGAATAGCATACGTTAATAAAATTTTTTTTTAAATAACAAGGTATACAAGGGTATAAGTAAGTAAAATGTGATTAAAACCCTGCCCCCATAAAAGAACAATATTTACACCCACAGAGGCTCCAACCAAATATTTTTGTTATCAGACAAAGACTTTTAAATAACTAGGATTTTATGTTAAGGGAGATAAAAGATAATTTTTGTGGAGTTCTGGAAGCTATACAAAAAATAACAAAATGAGAATTCTAGCCCAAAAAATACAAAAACCAAAACAAAGTATTCCATTAATGTATTTAGCAAAAGATTATACACAGTTGTAGGAAGAATTAGTGAACTGGTAAATAAGTAAGAAGAAATTATTCAGCATGAACTATGGAAACTCAAAAAAAATGAAAAATACAGAAGAGAGGGCAGAGACATAAGGGATACAGTGAGAAGTTCTAACATAGGTGTAAATTGAGTCCCATTAGGAGAGAAGACAGAGAGTGTTTAAAAACGGTATTTGAGGAGGCAATGACTAAAAGATTGTTCTAAAAATGATGAAAAACATCAAGCCAAAAACTCAAGAATTACTACAAATCCCAAACAACATAAACAAAAAAAATTGTTCAACACACTATAATAAAACTGCCAAAGACAAAGAGAAAATTCCTAAAAGCAGCCAGAGGAGAAAAGACTGACTAGCTTCCAAAAAAAAAAACCCGCAATTAGACTGACAGTGTAGTTCTTAACATAAGCACTGGCAATAGAAACCAGAAGTAAATGAAATAGTGCATTTAAGTGCTAAAAGGCAATAACTGCTAACCTATAATTCTATATACCATAAGAATAGCTTTCACAAATGAATGTAACATTAAAATATGTTCAGATAAAGAAAACCGGAAAATTTGTCATCAGCTGACCTGTACTAGGTAAAATACCAAAAGGCATCTTCAGGCCCAGTGAAGAAGTTCCCGGTGAAAGTCAGGGATATAAGCAGATATAAGAAGCAATGAAAAGCAACACGTGGCCTCAAAGGGCTCTGTTGTGGTAGGACTCATCTCCCCTTCCTTGTTGTCAACCACGTCTCTGTCCCGGCGAGAGAGGGGGCAGATGGTGACCAAACTCCCCTTTCTCATCCTCTGTGTCACGCTGCTGTGGACAGTCAGGAAAGCCTCCATCACATGGTCAAATGTGTGTCCAAGAAAACGTCTGAGCCTCTAGAACTGTCCAAGGCAGCTCCAGGTCAGACTCCAAATAAAAGTCATTTCCACAGGGGGCAAGTCAGTACCTCTGAAATTCAGCCCCATTTATTGGACAGGACATGAGCAGAAACATCCTCTACCTCCGAGCAGTGTTCATCACATTCCAGCCACGGAGTCACTGGGGAGGAGACTTGGCTGAAGCTCCTACTGACGCCCAAGAGGCCATCACGCCAGATGCCAACACCTCCCTGAAGACGCTGGTTTTCTCGAGCACGCCTAACTGGACCTGTGCCTTCAGTCTACAGCCCAGCACCCAGTCGCAGCTGGTGTTCTTTGAATTCCCCATATTCCTTCAAGTATTCCTTTACCTCCTGGTTCAGCATTTCAGGTTTTATCTGAACTTCTCAAAACCGCCTGTCACTTTTTGACAGTTTATTTCCACCGCCTTGAGTTCCTAAATAAGCCTCTCTCTCCACTACATCCACAGATGCTACTTTCCCCCCCTCACCCCTGAGTGCCTTCATTGCCAAAAGGCATTTGTAGCTCTGATACTCACGTTCAGTGACAAGAAACTGGGTGTCTAGTCTTCTGAAGGATTAGTGCTCCTCACATGTGGATTACTCACGTCTCTCTGACATCATAGGAAGTCAAGTGTCCCCAGGAACCTTCAGAGCGGAGCTGAAGATACCAAGGGTGCGTTCCTCCCTGATTACGGTGAAGCTGCTGAGAATTTCCCAGACGTCACCCCCCAACCCCATCCCAGAGGGGTCATCCAAGGCCTCACCTTGTAGACATCTGGCTTCTCCTTGGAGTTAGAGACCCCTGGAGTTAGCGTGTTAGGAGTGTGGTCCGTGCACCAGGCCTGGTTTGCAAGCTTTTTGTTGCCTTTCCCCAGATTATTTAGGACAGAGGTTGAAGGTAGGCATTTAGAGATATTTATAGCAAGTTGACATTGCTGCAGAGCCAAGCGTATGAGACAAGTGCCTTGTCTCCTCAAAGAGGATACAGATGATTTCAAGTGTCAGAGAACTCACCAATGGAGCAAGGACATTGGCAATTTAAATAATAATAACCATTTTACAAAACAGAAATAGACTCACAGACAGGAAAGGGGGCAGAAGGAAGAGAGATAAATTAGGAGTTTGGGATTAGTATATACACACCACTACATATAAAATAGGTAAACAGCAAGGACCTGCTGGCGAGCACAGGGAATGTACTCAGTATCTTGTAATAACCTATAATGGAAAAGAATCTGAAAAAGAATATATATATATATATATGTGTATAGCTGAATCACTTTGCTGTACACTTGAAACTAACACAACATTGTAAATCAACTATACTTCCATTTTTAAAAATTAAAAAAAAAAAACTGGAGAGTCTGAGAAGCATGGGTTAGGAGCGGAGAAAGGAGCAAAGCCCTGGAGGGCTGCACGGCTGACTAATTCCCACAACAATCCCACGTGACCCCTGGCATCATATTCCAGGAGACAAGGAAACACAGCTCCTCCGGAAATGGCTTTGCACACACTGGGAGATGCTGGACATGAACAAGTGCGGTTCATGCAGAAACTGAAGGTAGAGATGGGGGCCTCAGAATAAGGAGACCTTGCTTCTAGTTTCAGCTCTACTTCTGACAACATCTGCAATCTTGAGAAAAGCACCTTTAATCCTTTTGAGCCTCGTGTGTTCATCTTGGGGAAAAAAGTGTGTATGAGGTGGAAGGGGGAGAGGGGTGTTGCCCCAGACAATATTAAGACTTCCCTATTCCATCATTATCCAAGCTATTATTCAGAGAAATTTCCACCCATAAACACTACAGCACATTTAACATGTAGCTGCTCAAGCAACTACAATAGAAACACAAATTATAGTGTTTCTTTGCCTCTTTTTTTCTATATATTTTATTTTTTATACATTTTAAAACATTTTTATTGAAATATTGTTGATTTACAATGTTGTGTTAGGTTCAGGCGTACAGCAAAGTGATTCAGTTATAAATATATATCCATTATTTTTTAGATTCTTTTCCATTACAGGTTATTACAAGGCATTGAGTATAGCTCCCTGTGCTATGCAATAGGTCCTTCTTGGTTATCTGTTTTATATATAGTAGTGTGTATATGTAGTTGTGGCTTGCGGGCTCTAGAGCGCAGTCTCAGTAGTTGCAGCACATGGGCTTAGTTGCTCCACGGCATGTGTGATCTTCCCGGACCAGGGCTCGAACCTGTGTCCCCTGTACTGGCAGGTGGATTCTTAACCACTGCCCCACCAGGGAAGTCCCCAGTGGACGTTTAATAATGAGAAAAACGTATGCCATCTTGACAAATAAAAGTGCACAATGGCTGTGCCCATACAATCATTTCAGTGTTTGTGAATCTGCTTTCTCCTCCTCTCCCTGCAGAAGAGGGAGGTATTTAATACCAATCAGAGATGCATTTAATACGTCTCACTGATGTTGGGCCATCTGTTACCGGTTCTCTTCAACTTACACTTCTGAACAAATCTTCTTTAGTACCTGAATTGTGCACCATTTCAGAGTTCATATTCACTCACTAGCATCTTAGAAATATAAACGTTTATCCATATTACAATATAGGAAGTTATCTGATATATCAAATTTAGATTGTTATCTAGGCAAAAAGACCCCCAGTTTTTAAAAAGAGGTGAGAGGAGAGGTTTAGAGAAGATTGAAAAGATGAGAAGGGACCTGAGTGAGTCTGCAGAATTGAGAGATGAAATGAGAAACGGTGTCCTTCCTCCCAATATCTCTTTTATTCCCAACTATCTCATTCAATAGTTTGAGTCACTGCTGCCTGCCTTTTCTCATTTGCTCATTTTTCTCTAACTTCTAAATCCTGTTATCCTGTTGCACCATCCCTGCGTTTCTTCCCCATCCTTATTAGACATTTGCTTATCCCATCATTTAGTATCAATGAAAGATGGCTTAGTTGGAAGGAAATGCTTTGACTAATCCCCAAAGGTTGAAGCTGACCTCAGATCCCACCTCTAAGGTGAAACCATTCCCAGCTCACAAAGAGGCATCCTGATACACCTCTTAAGGGGGCCTGAATGTGGAAAGAACATTCGAGAACCAGGGGAGAAAGTTTCTTTCCGGTTGCACCACAGAGGGGAGGGAAGGCGAGCCAGGAAGATGGTGAAAGGCTGAGGCTTCCTTGTTTCGACCCCTCCTTGCAACTCCTAAATTCTCAGAAGAGTTACTAAAATGTATGCAACGTTGGAAATCAGAGAATTTTTAAAAATGATGAAAGGACAGGGCTTTGCACCCAAATGAATGTGGCCAAGACTGAGGCAGCATCAGCAAGGGTGAGAAAGCACAGAGAGAACAACAGAGAACAAAGCCAAGACCCGCAGGAGGCTCTGGGAGGGTCCCACCAGGTGTGCAGAATTGGGTTTGGGCCAGGTGCCCAGCTTTCCAGGATAGCCTGCCCCAGCCGGCATGGCTACCTTGGTCGACTAACATCAGGCCTGTGTCCCTCCCTCGTCTCTCATAACCAGCCTGGCTCCTCTGTCTTTGAAGGGCTAACCTCAGGGGCACTTCTTGACACACCACTCACTCTTCTGCCTTGAACTTGCAAATAGTAATGTGAGAGGGTCCTGCCAGTTGTGGACAAAGGTCAGGGAGGGATAAGGAAGAAAGGCAACACTAAAACCCAGAACACTTCATGCACTGCTGTTTCTATGTTCCAGTGGGCCTGCAAATATTATCTACTCAACATTACTTTTAGGTAATGATTTTAAGTACTTTAAAGACTTGCATGTGTCTTCAGGAAAAAAATTTATATATATATATATATATATATATATATATATATATATCATCATAATATATATATTAATAGTAGAGAAATATATTTGTCAAGAAAATGCCCTTTGAATTATTATTTATGACTAAAAACTAAATTATCACTATGACTCGAGCAGACAGAGACATCCCACAGTAGCCAAGCCTCAGGATGCCCCCCACCTCCCTGACTGTCTAATTGTTTCCACCCACTAGCTCTTGCTGGAGACAACGGCCCTGTCACTTCACACAGAAGTAGGACTGTATTCTAAACCATGTGGCCCAGCGACTTGGGCAAGACATTCAGACCCCAAAGATACTAGGTAAAGGGCAATTAGTGTATAAGTGACCCAGCCACCTAGAAAGGAGGCTGGTATGAAAATTCTTCCTAAATTAACAAGAAAGAAAGAAAGAAAGAAAGAAAGAGAGAGAGAGAGAGAGAGGGAGGGAGGGAGGGAGGGAGGGAGGGAGGGAGAGAGAGAGAGAGAGAGAGAGAGAGAGAGAGAGAGAGAAAGAAAGAAAGAAAGAAAGAAAGAAAGAAAGAAAGAAAGAAAGAAGGAAGGAAGGAAGGAAGGAAGGAAGGAAGGAAGGAAGGAAGGAAGGAAGGAAGGAAGGAAGGAAGGAAGGAAGAGGGCGGGAGGGAGGAAGAAGAGGAAGAAAGAAAGAAAATACGGATTAGCTGGACTTATCAGAGTCCCTCCTACAAAAATTTTTTTTTTGTTTGTTTGTTTTGCAGTACGCGGGCCTCTCACTGTTGTGGCCTCTCCCATTGCGGAGCACAGGCTCCGGACGCGCAGGCTCAGCGGCCATGGCTCACGGGCCCAGCTGCTCTGCGGCACGTGGGATCTTCCGGGACCGGGGCACGAAGCCATGTCCCCTGCATCGGCAGGCAGACTCTCAACCACTGCGCCACCAGGGAAGCCCAATCCTACAATAATTTGAATTTAACTACAGGAAGGAAGTTGGGCAGTGGATAGGGGCAAGTAGTAGTGAGCGCACACAGGGACAGAAGGCAGTGTGCAGACTCCAGCTCTAAAGTAAAGATACCTAAAGGAAAAAAAAAAGGACAAGTGGGTGTACAAAAGAAGGATGAGTAAAGTCCTAGAGAGCAAAGGTAAGTGACAATGTGTTCAGCGGGTCTTCTTTCTAAACTTGTCTTCGATTCTTTCCCACAGATCATGAGGTAATATTCTGGGTGGTAAATTGCTTCTGCTTCTTAAGCTACACATTTAAGGAAGAGGGGTGGTAGGATATACACGGGCTTATGAATGAGAGCTCAGAAGTTTCCTTTAGAAAATGGACAGTTTAATTATTTCTGTTGCCGCTGTTAGTCTTCCTCACGGGGAAGTAAACAACTGTATCTGAACATTTCTGAATGGTTAAAATTGTAAATAAGATGCTTTGTACCTGCTCAGTTTTCTATGACTGTGCCCATATGCTGCACATTCAAAAGGATACGTTTGCCCAAAATTGAATTATTGTTCCCACATTCAGAATATTGTCTTCCTTGAGGGTCTGCTCCTGCAATACTGTTGGGCCTTCCAAGTCAAGTATAAACCTGACGACGTTTTCTTTTCCATATGGCACGACCTGCCTCTCTGTCCAGCTGTGGATTCTTGCCTGGGGAACTGAATTTACTTCACACCTCTTTACTGAGCGCTCATATGCGTAAGATGTCCTGTTCAGCAGGCTCTAGCGAAGCTTGCCAAAGTCACCTGGTGTTAAGAATCACCCAGGGCACTTATTTTTTTGAAAATTTCTAGAGGCCCAATCCAAATTTACTGAACCAGAATTTCCAGGTAACAAGGGGCCGTGGTATTCTGCTCTCCAGAGAGGTTAGGAAACAGTTTAGAGGAGATGGAAAAGTGAGCAAAGAGTCCAGTTCAAGGGTGGAGAGAATGAGATACGTCTGAAAGAGGAAGGTGAGGCAGAGGAAGATCACGTATGGGGGGAGGGGTGGTCATGATGAAGCAGCACAGACGGGTTGATGGACTTCACGTGGCAGACACTCCGGGGTTTCACTAGGCACGTGCAGACAGCAGCAGGTGGCACATGGGAAAGTGTAAGATTTGCTTGGGAAATAAGGAGGTGGTCCGGCCTAACCGGACTACAGGATGTGAGTTTGGCACAGGGTGGGCACACAGAAACAGTGGGGTGGGGGGGATACTGACACATTGCAGAGGTCTGGAATACTACCAAGTGGAAGGGCACCTTTTTATGCAGGGGAATAACGTGATTAAATCTGTTCCTTAGAAATACTAGTCTTCCAGAGGTAATTAGAGCAGTTTGAAGTAATTCAAGAGAGTAAACCAGAAGCCCCGGAAGGATGTCCTTTCAAAAGACCAGAGGACAGGTAACAAAGCCTGGTGGGGAGGGATAAGAAAGACCATCATTTATGTGAGGTCCCTGGAGTAATGCTGGTACTTCATCCTCACCACCCTATTTCTTTTTTAATGCAAATGTATTCAGTATTCATTCCAGAAATACTTAGTGAGAACTCCCCATATGCCAGACACTTTGTGAGGCTCTGGGGCCCCAGGCTGGGGGGTTACTGTGGCAGACAGAGGAAAAATCAGCCAGCACAGCACATGGCCGGGAGCGGGGGCAGTGGTGAGGAGAGTGTGAGCAACAGCTTGTAACTTTCCTGCTGGGGATGCATGGCATGGGCATTTCCTCCACTCTGACCTGCAGTAAGGCGAATGTCTTCCCCTTTTCCACTGAACATATTAATCTCAGTCCACTGAAGCTGAAAGTTAGGAGAGAAGAATCACCAGACCTAACCTTGGAGAAGGTCTCTGTGGCTTGTGGCTTTCCCAGACCGGACTGCACTGTCCTCAGACACCACTTTGTAAGGGCTGCTGCTTCCCTGGCCCATCCACGCTGGGCTTCTGTCAACCACGATTGTGTTTAATTCCCACGATCCAGACACCTTTCTGAACCACACATGAACGGGTTTTTCATCCCAATTTTAAAAACAATAAACAAAAGAGGTAACAATTGAGAACTGGTTGAACTCTATTTGTCATGGAAAATGTTAAATGTCCTGAAAGTCTGTATGTAAGTCTGTATGTGTGGGTATAAATACACACACACAGTAACTGCATTCACTGTGCCAACGTATTTACCCAGGCGTCAGGGTGTAACTTACCAGTCCTTCCATCAGAGCACTAGTAAGCCCTGACCTTGCGGTACCACTGAGCTTGCAAACACATGCTACGGATTCCGTTTGGGTCAGTACTGTCTGTTTCCACTATTGTGTACAGGTCACCACGGATCCATGCCCACGCCACGCCAGCATACATCCCCGGGGTAAGTGCTGTGCTCTTTCCTTGGAGCTGACAGGCTAACTTCACAGCGTCCTCAGTCTGCATACAACTGTTCAAATCTCCATCCTTCCACACTTGATCTCTGCCAACGGGAACAGATGCTTCAAAAGGACCCCCTTGCATAGAGGGAACTTACCTCAACATAATAAAGGCTATATATGACAAACCCACAGCAAACATCATTCTCAATGGTGAAAAACTGAAAGCATTGCCTCTAAGATCAGGAACAAGACAAGGTTGCCCACTCTCACCACTATTATTCAACATAGCTTTGGAAGTTTTAGCCACGGCAATCAGAGAAGAAAATGAAATAAAAGGAATCCAAGTTGGAAAAGAAGAAGAAAAACTGTCACTATTTGCAGACGACCTGATACTATACATAGAGAATCCTAAAGATGCCACCAGAAAACTACTAGAGCTAATCAATGAATTTGGTAAAGTAGCAGGATACAAAATTAAGGCACAGAAATCTCTTGCATTCCTATACATTAATGATGAAATATCTGAAAGAGAAATTAAGGAAACACTCCCATTTACCACTGCAACAAAAAGAATAAAATACCTAGAAATAAACCTACCTAAGGAGACAAAGGACCTGTATGCATAAAACTATAAGACACTGATGAAAGAAATCAAAGATGACAGAAACAGATGGAGAGATATACCATGTTCTTGGATTTGAAGAATCAACATTGTGAAAATGACTATACTACCCAAAACAATGTACACATTCAATGCAATCCCTTCAAATTACCAATGGCATTTTTTACAAAACTAGAACAAAAAATTTCACAATTTTGTATGGAAACACAAAAGACCCCAAATAACCAAAGCAATCTTGAGACAGAAAAACGGAGCCGGAGGAATCAGGCTCCCTGACTTCAGATTATACTACAAACCTACAGTAATCAAGACAGTATGGTACAAGCACAAAAACAGAAAGAGAGATCAGTGGAACAGGACAGAAAGCCCAGAGATAAACCCGTGCACATATGGTCACCTTATCTTTGCCAAAGGAGGCAAGAATATACAATGGAGAAAAGAGAGCCTCTTCAATAAGTGGTGCTGGGAAAGCTGGACAGCTGTGTGTAAAAGAATGAAATTAGAACACTTCCTAACACCATACACAAAAATAAACTCAAAATGGATTAAAGACCTAAATATAAGGCCAGAGACTATAAAACTCTTAGAGGAAAACATAGGCAGAACACTCTATGACATAAATCACAGCAAGATCCTTTTTGACCCACCTCCTAGAGAAATGGAAATAAAAACAATAATAAATAAATGGGACCTAATGAAACTTCAAAGCTTTTGCACAGCAAAGGAAACCATGAACAAGACGAAAAGACAACCCTCAGAATGGGAGAAAATATTTGCAAATGAAGCAACTGACAAAGGATTAATCTCCAAAGTGTACAAACAGCTCATGCAGCTCAATATCAAAAAAATGAGCAACCCAATCCAAAAATGGACGGAAGACCTAAATAGACATTTCTCCAAAGAAGACATACAGATTGCCAACAAACACATGAAAAGATGCTCAACATCTCTAATCATTAGAGAAATGCAAATCAAAACCACAATAAGGTATCACCTCACATCAGTCAGAATGGCCATCATCCAAAAATCTACAAACAATAAATTCTGGAGAGGGTGTGGAGAAAAGGGAACCCTCCTGCACTGTTTGTGGGAATATAGATTGATACAGCCACTATGGAGAACAGTATGGAGGTTCCTTAAAAATCTAAAAATAGAACTACCATACGACCCAGCAGTCCCACTACTGGGCATATACCTTGAGAAAACCGTAATTCAGAAAGATACATGGGGACTTCCCTGGTGGCGCAGTGGTTGAGAGTCTGCCTGCTGATGCAGGGGACATAGGTTCGTGCCCCGGTCCAGGAAGATCCCACATGCCACGGAGCAGCTGGGCCTGTGAGCCATGGCCGCTGAGCCTGTGCATCCGGAGCCTGTGCTCCGCAACGGGAGAGGCCACAACAGTGAGAGGCCCATGTACCATAAAAAAAAAAAAAAAAGATACATGTACCACCATGTTTTTTGCAGCACTGTTTACAATAACCAGGACATGGAACCAACCTATATGTCCATCAACAGATGAATGGATAAAGGAGATGTGACACATATATGCAATGGAATATTACTCAGCCATAAAAAGGAATGAAATTGAGTTATTTGAAGTGAGGTGGATGGACCTAGAGTCTGTCATACAGAGTGAAGTACGTCAGAAAGAGAAAAACAAATACCATATGCTAATGCATATATATGGAGTCTAGAAAAATGGTACTGATGAACCTAGTGGCAGGGCAGGAATAAGGACACAGATGAAGAGAACAGACTTGAGGATATGGTTGGGAAGGGGAGGCTGGGATGAAGTGAGAGAGTAGCATTGACATATATACACTACCAAATGTAAAATAGATAGCTAGTGGGAAGCAGCTGCATAGCTCAGGGAGATCAGCTCGGTGCTTTGTGACCACCTAGAGGGGTGGGATAGGGAGGGTGGGAGGGAGACGCAAGAAGGAGGGGATATGGGGATATATGTATATGTATAGCTGATTCACTTTGTTATACAGCAGAAACTAACACACCATTGTAAAGCAATTATACTCCGATAAAGATGTAAAAAAAAAAAGGACCCCCTCAAGATGCGAGTTGCAAAATACTTAACAGTGTCTTCCATGTCCCCCTCCTGCCACGGTTTGTGGCAGAAAGCAGGAGACTCCAGACGCTGGAAGTCCCCACCTCCTGAGTCACCACGAAAAGTGTCCTCCACTGCAGCGGCCAAAGTGAAGAGCAAGTCCACTGAAACCTGGCCAGGCTTTGTGAATACCTGGATTAGACATAGAGTCAGGGAAACAGAGTAATTAAAGGGGACCTAATAATTCCATCAGGTGGAAGAAAATACCCTCCAGGGTTTCTAATGAATTATTGAGATATTAGAATTTTTTTTCTCTTTCTACTTTCCTGCATAGTTCAAATTTTTAATAAGCCTTACATCTTTATAATGAATATATTGTTTTTAAGAACCAGATTTTGTTAAAGGGATATATGTTGATTTTTGCTTAAATATGCATTAAATTTATGGAAGTAGATGCAAGAAACCAATAACGTGATTGCCCGTGGAGAGAGGAGCTGGGTCGCTGGAACACAGTGGCAGGGGCAGGCAGGGAGATTTCATTGTATGCTGTCTTGTGTCTTTGGGATTTTGAACCATGTAAATGTATTAATGAGTCAAAAAGTTAAACTAAAACCCAAATCATTAGATAAGCAGGAGGATAATGAGGGGAGAGCTCATTCATTTGGACATTCGTTCAGCACACACATTGACTAGACATGCCAGACACTGCACTAGGTACCAGGGACATGAAGATAAATTCAACAGTGGCTATCCCCACAGCTCACAGTAACTCCGACCTGGATATGATGCTGCCATAACACCTTTCTTATTACTTTTTGCAAACCGGTGAAGAAAAAGTCTCAGGGTATTTTGATGCCACTGGTAGATACAGAAACATCCATGCTTTCCCTTCGAAGCTAAATTCCCTGGTTAAAGGCAACTTGGCCTTCCAAAATTAGGGTAGCCTCTTCATGACTGAAGAGGCAGCTAGGTCTGTACTGAAGAGCCTGGTTTTTGGAATCAGGTGAGATTTGAGTTGGACCATCAGCTTTGTCCCTCTCTACTCCCTGTGTGTGCTTGGGTAAGTTACTCAATGTTTCTAAGCCTCATATTGTCTGCAGAATGAACATTCTGTGGTGCCTAGCTCATAAAGTTGTCGAGAGCATTAAATTTCCAACGTATGCAATGCACTTTTCATAGTCATCATCATTATTATCTGGAGAGGAATCTTGGCTTTTCAGCAATAAAACAAGTCTATTCCAAACCTCTCACAAAGGTTTTTGTTAAAGAAAATAGGATTCCATTTCTGCTGGCAGATTGCTTATCTCCAAGCTGCTTAATGAACATTTTCTTCATACGGTTTAACTTTTTAACCCACAAGAGCTAACTTGAATTTTAAAAAATAAAATAAAAATTTTAAACACCATAGCTTTTCCCTCGGAATATTCTTTCAAAGGTGACCCCCGCCTCCAGGCCCACTGTGAGTGCCTGGCAGACAGACGACCACCAAAGTTGCCCTCCTTGGGTCAAGGCCAGTCATCCTATTAGAAACATGAGTTCAGAAGAGGGGTCTGAACATAGACATAGAGAACAGACGTGTGGTTGTCAAGGGGGAGGAAGGTGGGGGAGGGATGGACGAGGACTTTGGGATTAGTAGATGCAAACTGGTATATAGAGAATGGATAAACAACAAGGTCCTACTGTAGAGCACAGGGGACTATATTCAATATCCTGGGATAAATCATAATGGAAAAGAATATGAAAAAGAATGTATGTATAACTGAATCACTCTGCTGCACAGTAGAAATTAACACATTATAAATCAACTCTACTTCAATAAAATAAATTTGCAGAGAACAGAAGCCGAAACCTGGCTTGAATCCTCACTCCCTGTGTGACTTTGGGCAAGTTTCATGGCTTCTCTGGGTCTCAGGTTCCCTGTACATATCACAGGGATCACAATGGCATGTATCTCATAAGGTTACTTTGAGGATTTATCAGAAGGCTCAGAAGGGACCGTGCACATTGGGAGCTGCAGGGAGTACTTCCTGTGCACAATGGGATTCAAGGCCAGCCCAGAGGCAAGAGCTGACATAACCAAAGAGAAAGGAACGAAACCCTGAAGGGACACACGGTTTTAATTGTGTCCATACACCCTCCTTGTGTTCAGTGATGAAAGTATCTGTTCACTTCCTGAAAAGATGCAACATGAATCTCCTACTCAAAGCAAAAGCATTGACCCTTCCTAAAGCAATATGGCTTCTTGCATTCTAGAGAGGCCACCACTGCTCATGGTTGAACTGGAGAGAACAAGGACAAGAGTAGAGGTGATTCAAAACAAGGACGAATCCACCGTCTTTTCACCCATGTGTCTCAGTACACGGAGCCTGGATGTGGACCTAAAACAACTTCCTACTTTGGACCCAGAGGAACTAAAAGGAGGATCTACCTGCTCAGATGGGAGATGCTCATCCCACCCACCTTCATCCGAAAGGTGAGCCCTGTGGCATTGGCACTCAGCACAGCCATCATCTGGAGTTGTCGGCACTGCAGGCTGGGAACCGATACAGCTTGCTGACTGTCCATGAGAATAGATGCAAGGCCATCTTTTCTTGGGCCTTCCAAAATGCACAAAATCCTGAGTTCGTATTTGTTGAGCATGAGCCACCCATTCTCCTTGCTTCACCCTGCCAATAAACCTCTCTGATCAAAAGAAGAAAAAGAAAAAGAAAAACCTACAAAATCCTGTCTACTACTTTCCACTAATTTTAATTATTCTGAAATGCAATCTGTAATTTTTACTGTTACAATGTTCTATAAGTTATATTATGACATAGGAATGATAACAAGGGTCTAGCCAAAACTATTGTATTAAAATTGCTATAGTAACAATGAATAATGATGTATTCATACCAGTACATAGAGTTACAAACAGAAGTTGCAAATCAGCCTGGATATCATTTGGAAGTGCATTCCAGCAGCCGTGGCTTCAAGATACTCTTCAGAGACTCAGGTCTGGGGTGAACCCTGGCACTTCACACAATGCTAATGGAAAGCTGTGTACGTGATTCCACATCCTGTTATGTATTGAGGTCAATAAGTAGAGACAGCATGGAAAGCAAGTGAGTGGTTTTTAAATTACTGTGTAGGAGGATACTATTTAGATTTACTCTGCTTAGATTTTTTGATCAATTAACAGGTCAAGACCAAGCCGAGATTACATTACTCCAAGTGCTGCAATGAACAACTTCCCTCATTAATAAAATGCAACCATCCTAAGTTCATTCAAGCAGCTGTTGCATTTATCATACTTGTATTTACAAATGACTATAATGATCACATAATGTTGTTATTATCACTTTTTGGAAATGATCCAGGATTTGTTTTCTTAGAACTCCTTCCATTTCAAATGTAGAATACATAAAATATTTAGTGTATTTCTACTGAGGAGAGGAAGTACTTTTCACCAATTATTTAGATGTAATAAATATACAATAAGCCAGATGAAACTCAGTCCTTTCAAGTCCCACTTATCACAATATAGCGTCCTAGGAAAGATTAAGATCCAAAGCTGGGGAAAGTCGACTGGCTATTATACTTTCTAATAGCAGGGGTCAATATTTTCAGACAGCTTCGATAAATCCAAACCTCACAAGTGAATTTATGTTCCATCATAATTCTCAAACCTAAGTGTGGTTTACCCTCCCCCCGCCCACAGCAGCCATCTTTGTTTTCACCTGGTCGACTAAATCTGAGTCGGATGGTTCTAAGTGTCCTGAGAATTTCGACCCCATCATAGGCAATTTCACGGGAAACTGGAAATGTATTCTAATACATTACACATCATCATCGTCAGCTCAACCCCGGCACTGATATCTCTACAGCATAACACAACGTTTCCCCTTTAAACTACGGCAAAGAAACTGTGAAGATAATGAGGGAATCAGTATTCAAAGCCTTCTTTCTACATCTGGAATAACAATGTCTTACATAGCTTTAAATTATATTGTGATGTGTTTCCACACCTTCAGTGTAAAACAAAATAGCTTTATCATAGAAATATATCAATTCAAGAAGAGAGGAAAGAAGGGTTAAAGTGTTGTTTATTTGGGCGAAACAGAGGGTGGTGAGGAAAGAATCACAGAATTCCTACTGGAATTAACAAGATACAAATTCCTTCCCAGGGAAGGGGCTGTCTCTCTTCCCTGCTGTTTCTCCTCCCCTTCAGCCCCTCCACCACCAGCAGGGTGTTCTCTCATATTCTTCCATCTGTTCAGACAGCTTTTCAAGACAGATTATTTTGGATTTATTGATTTCTTCATAAATTAATCACTTTGCAACAAGAATATAGCAGATTAAGTTGTTTTATCCATATAGGTTTCTGTGAAAGAAAATAAGTTATACACATACGCATACATACATATGCACACACATACACACACATACACACACACACACACACACGCACACATGGAGAGAGAAGCAATTTCCCTCTCCCTAAGGCCTCCTTTCTATAGTATATGAATTATTTATGATTTTATATCAGTCATAACACTTCAATAATGAAAACGCCCAGGCAATAGTATTTATTGTACAAAAGTATTTATGGTCGTTGTTTTCACTAAAATGGTTTTGCTAAGGTGGTTTTTGACCCTTGTGTATGTAGTGCACTATAAAAATCTCTATTTCAAGACTTTCTAACTTGAGACACTAAATATGTGTGTCGCTTTAACTGAACAAGACAATACCCTTGGGAGATGATAAGAGTATTATAGCTTTTCCAGAAAATAACTCATTAAAGCTGATTTTTGAAAGCCAAGGTACGTATGCATTTTGTTTATTCATCGTTTATTCACAGTAGGGACATGACTTTAAGACTAGTAATTAAGCAGTTACTTCATCTTCAGTCTGTGCACTGAATATTTTATTATTAGAATTTATCATTAGTCTTATTGTTAGAGTTACAAAAATAAAGGCTCCAAAACAAATAAGCTGGTGGCAGCATAGAGGAACCAGATGCACATGGGAAGCATCAAGTACAGGATGTCACACCCCTTGTGTGAGAGAGATGGGGTGAAAAGGAGTAGGTTGCTGGTGTCACTGTGGTCCCTCTGTGGACAATAACACGTCTTTAAAAGTCGTTCCCCAGGAAAAGTCTATCAGTTGTTTTGTGATCATCAAAAGGTTCAAAGAGTGGGGAAAGAAAAGAATACATCAAGAAGAAACAAATTTGGGTTTGTTTCATGTTGTTTCAGGGTACAACCCAAAATGTGCAAAAATGAAAAATCGTGACATCATGATCATGGCATCATATGTGATTTGAATGCCCACTCTTACTTCGCCATTCAAAATGTGCAGATGCATAGTTTTTACTGATTTTATTCAATCATTGTTATCATTACTTTAAGTGCTAATCTGTTACTAATTCTATGTTCCTATTTTCAGTGAATATGTTATCTCATGAGACCCAGTTGAGCGGTAGAAATCCAAAATGTTGGGAATGATGGTACACACACATGAATGAAAGCTATGAACAGAAGTTGCAAAACAGGATCTCAAAATCATTTGAACAGTTATTTTGCTGTCGGTCTATACCCACATACTGTTCATTGATCCTCAAGGAGTAATGAGTATCCTTGGCAGGAAATTCAGTATCCTGTATGATGCTAATGATACACACGAGAATTCCTAGACATAGCCCCTCCCTCTCCGTACAGTCAGCCCATCTCTGCAAATGCACAGTAGGCCACAGAGGCATATATGGTATATTTACACACACAGAAACAAGGGGCTCCAGGTTGGTTGGTTGGTTGGTTGGTTGGTTGATTGGCTGGATGGGTTTTAAACAGAATATTTTCCCTCCTTTATGGAAACTCATCAGTAAAGTCTCCAGGTAGAAAATGTTAATTATTACATGGAAAAAAAAAAAGCCACCAACACTAGACATCCTCTCTGTGGCCTTGAGCAGGCCACCTAATTTCTTAGGGCCTTAGATGTTTTTGTTTAAAATGAGGAATTGGACTTTATAATCTGTAAGCTTCCCTCCAGCTCTGCGGTTCTAAATCTAGATTTATTACCCCCTTAGCACGAGACCAAAAAGACCCGAATTCTCTGGTAACTCAGATTTCTCATTTTACACCCAGGTGGGATGCTACCTAGGGACTAGGTAGCACGTATATGTGGGTGTCATAAGGAGCCACTTGGGTACTGGAAGTTACAACTGAGCTCTGATTTCGAGTTGAGCAAAGGAGCCAAAAAAGGACTCCCTTTAATTATATGAGGCTGTGAGAATTTCCAAGAACCTACATTCATCAGTGCACATATTGGAAAGCAGGGCTTCCGACTTTCCAGATGGCACAGAGGGTGATTGGGGAATAATTCTAGAGAATAATGCAAGTTACCCTCAAATGGGGCCCTTCCAAAGGAGAGGGCCAAAGTAACATTTTCCCTCAATTATAGCTCTCTCTGCCAATTCCCGTATTTTACATACCACGAGTATGCAAATGATCCTTTCGGGAGAAATGTTATCAAGCCTATTGGAAAGAAAAGACGACAAAGCTGGGATGTAGATTAGCTATTTTAATAATACAGGGGGCCACTTGCTTATTCTTTGGAGACTACAGCAAGTAATTAAATTCCTAAAGGGTCAGTAAAACAAATGTTGATTACACCCAACCTAAGAATCTGTAATAAAACAGAAACAACCTTTTCTTTTCCCCAGCATATATTTTCAAGCTTGTGGCATAGGTATTATATACGCTTATTTTCTGTTTTTATACAATAAGACTTGTTTTCAATTATTAGGGAGAAGAATTAAAATACTGGTTTCAAGAGAATTATCTTAAAAAGTTGGTAAGTTTCCTCTGAGACAGCTGTAGTTTTGTTTTCCATCATCCAAGTCTTAATGTTCTCAAAACATGGCTAAGACTTTTATGCTACCCAGTGTTCCAAGTCAGAATTTCTACACTTAATCCCTAAATCAGGAGCAGAGGAAACTTTAATTTAGTTTGCAGGGATCTAAGCATTTTGCAAAGGTTCCAAAGCTCAAAAGTGTGTTAAGATAGAATACTTCATATTTCATATTACTCCTTCCAAAAACGTCTTTTGTGTAACGTTCCAAATTAGGCCTTGGAAATCTGCTGGGTAATTTTGAAAATGAAAATATGCTTTGTGAGACCAGAGATTGTAGATAACAATTGTTACAATCTTAAGAAATCCTAAAAAGCGGGAGCATTTTTCTATTATCAGCCAGGGTTGAAGAGAACATTTGCCAGCTAAATCTCTGAAGTCAATGTCCAAAATCTGGACACGAGAAGGAGAAGCTTTAATGCCCCCTGAGTAGCACGATATATATTGAATGCCCCATATGGGAACTCAAGAAACATGCGCCTCAGCCACCTGGAAGTTTAGAATAAGGCAAGAAAATGGTTTGGCTCAATCTGAGCTTTTATTGAGGTCAACACAATCTCTCTGAGTGCTGATTTCAGAGTCTGGATATGCTCTCTTAAGAATCTTTCGCTAAGCAATACAAAAATACGATCATACAAAAATGACTTTGCAGTCTTAAAAGCATTCAGTGCTTGTTACCCTGCAGTGTTGTAGGGAAGGGTTTTATATGTATCAAAGACTTTTATATGTATTATCTTTTCAATTTTCAAAATTCTATGAGGTAGATCAGAAGGGTACTCTCACCTTTGTTTTACAGATAAGAATGCTGAGATGCACAGAGGTTAAGAAACTAGCTCCAAGAGACAGGGCTGGTAATGAGTTGACCAGAAGGCCCACCCACATCTCCTCTCCCCATCCCCAAATGCTTTTCACCCCCTTTCCCTGCTGCAGTTTCTCAAAGAGGTCATTCACATCTTCCTCAGCAAACAAAAAACTCTGAAAGAATCAGTGTGTCCAGTGGGCAAAGATCTGGTATTGGAACATCCAGGATTCTGACCCCCTTTCACATTCAAGCCATTTTTCTGAGAAGTAACTTGGTCTGTCTTTCCAGTGACCTGATTCCAAATAACTTGAGGATGACAGTTCTGTTTCACAACATCAGGGTTTATAATTTTTCATTTGGAAAGCTTTTTTCCAGGGTCAGGTACAAGCCACAGTTGTAAAAAATTATATATTTGTCGATGTCTTCTTAAATGTGGACCCATTCAATGCATTTCTCGGTGGCTCATTACCCAAGAGAGACTGGAGGGCTGGCGGCTCACGTGACCTCATTTTCTGGATGTGCTGCAGTCCAGCTCACCCATTAGCTATCTAAGCCATCTCAGTGTGAAATTAGCTCGGGGCATGGGGTGGGGGCAATCTGGCTGTATGAGGGGCTGCATCCTAACCCGGGACTGTGCAGGTCAGGAAGCCAACAGGTCAGTGCTGGGTGTCTCTGAGCAGATGGCATCTTTGGCAGAGCCGATGGCAGAAACCTGTAACATGCCTGGTAGCTGGTTCCAGCAGCATTTTCTGGGGTAGGTGTCTAAGGGTTGAAATAGCCAAGGCTTTCATTTCTCTGTGCTGGTTCCAACAAGAGCCAGCACTGTTGGAATCAAAGCTCGCTCTGCATCAAAAGATGCTCTGTCTTTTAGGAACTTATTTTTATCATTTGACATTAGTTTTCAAAGGGTGATTCCTTTTACTCCCACCCTTCACATTCCTCCTTTGCTCTTGAAACCTGTTATGCTTGATATCTGAGGACAAAGCAGCTGGAAAGAAGAGTCATTTCCTTTCTCCCGTATCCCCTCCTTTTTCAGACATAAAACACGAAAAAAAAAAAAAAGAAAAAGGAAGGCTCTGTGAGTGAACTGTTGCCACAGGATTTGATGGCAATGATTCCCTTGATCATAATTATAACAACACAAATAGGGATGTGATGGCAGGGGAGCATGCACGCACAAACATTCTCCCACTAACGCACGTGACCTACAATTAATGTCCTCTGAAATCATTGCCAGTAGATCACAGGTCACTTTTTCAAGGAGAGGAAAAGAGGCTTTCTTCAACAGATCACTTTTGATAGCTCTTTGGCATCTCTGAAGCAGATTTAGTCAAAAATGCAAGAGGCAGCCTGAACGCCCCCCTCCTATACACACACACTCCACAAGCCCTACTAGTTGTATGGTGTGTATTCTCTTGCATATTCATAAAAAAACTCGATTGTCCCACTTCAGGGAATTTTCCTTGCTTCATTAAAATCTCATATGGCGGAGTTAGAAGGGAACAGGGCTGCCATCTTGTTTTTCACACAGGAAACCACAGCACAGGGGCCATGATTTTGCCAAGACCCCGTGAAGGTGGCCGCCGGGCTTTGCATCTCAATGCAGCCTCCTTCTTGGAGAACAGAGTCTGAAATATTTCATTCCTTCCACAGACACTGGCCAGTACTCTGCGGCTCTAGAGAGGGCTGTGGAAAAGATACGAAAAAAAACAAGATAAGAACTAGTCCTTGAGGGTTGCTCAATTCTTAATGTTTTTTGTATTTAAAGAGAGACACTAAGTAATAAATATTTTGTGTGAGATGAAAATGTTAAAGTTATATTTCTTCCTGTGTTTGGTGATGTTAGAGAAAACTAACATTTAATATCCATATAGATACCACCCACAGTGTAGATACTCTTGAAACAAAATAAGAATAAATTGACAACACCTTAGAGACTTTTCAGAAATTAAAAAAAAAAAAACTGTACCATTTGCAGCAACATGGATGGACCTGGAGATGATCATACTAAGTGAAGTAAGTCAGACAGAGAAAGACAAATATAATATGACATCACTTATATGTGGAATCTAAAATATGATACAAATGAACTTATTTACAAAACAGAAATAGACTCACAGACGTAGAAAACAAATTGATGGTTAGCAGAGGGGGCAATGGGGGCAGCGCCAGGGAGGAGATAAATTAGGAGTTTGAGATTAACATGTACACACTACTATATATAAAACAGATGAACAACAAGTACCTACCATATAGCACAGGGAACTCTATAATATCTTGTAATAAATTATAATGGAAAAGAATATGAAAATATATATATACATGCATAACTGATTCACTTTGTTGTACACCTGAAACTAACACAACACTGTAAATCACCTATACTTCCATTTTAAAAAACACTGAATACGTTCTATTTGTACCCATTCATATATGTTTATGCATCTAACACTAAATTCATAAACATTCAAACATCTTCCATTTTATAACAAAATTCTATCAGAAATACATGGACACAAAACATTAATGGGTTTAACCTCCGCGTGTTATTCCCTGTTCCAGTGTTTGGAAAGGTGGCATGCATTGGGCCCATTACACTTGGGGGAAAAAAATCTCTAGATACCAAGTCTTTTTTTCCCCTTCTCCTCCTGTGTTTCTGAAGTGCCGTATGAATAGAGAGACACGATCTCCCTGTTAGAGGTGATGCCCCCGGAGCCTTCCGCCAATGGAGTCAGGTCGGAAAGCCGTGTCTTGGGACTCCCTTCCCTCTTCTCCCGTGCGTTCCACTACTTCATCGTCTGTAGTTTCACCTTCACTTTTGAGTGGCCTCGGGTTCAGTGAGATAGACGGAACATTAAATTCAAAACAGGAACAGAATCTGAATAAGCCTTGGGTGACTGACCCATAACCTGGGGATGCAATCTATTTCACTGCAAAAAAAAGTGCTACTCGCTCTGTCTCCAGGCTCTTTGAAGGTTTTTCCCATGAACAAAATCTGGCTGCTGTGTACCTGTGATAGCTGGTGATCCACAGCAAAACCTGGCACATAGATGCATTCTCCCATGGGTGCGCTTTGCTTTTTTTTCTCCTTCTTGCTATCGTGGTCCTTTAACAATCCCCACAGCTTTTCCTGTTTAATTAGAACAATAATAATAGTGATCAGTATTAAATACTTACTATGTGCCGGCCCTGTGCTAAATGCTGTATTTCACTAAAACTGCACAAGTATATATACAAGGTAAATATTTGTATCCCAATTTAGACAAGGGCTTTAGTAACTTAACCAATGCCCCATAAATAAATAGCAAGGTGGGAGAGTCCAGATTCCAATGTCCATGCACATGATCACTATGCTTATCCCATAGTGATAGCTAAAGATTTTCTAGGTTTGTCACACCAACTTTCACCTCCAAGTTGGCTTTCCACCGTCACTGAGCCCTGCTGTAAGGCTGACTCTTCCATCTAGTGGGTTCAGAGTACTGTTAAATGGACCTAAGGAAAACCCAGTTAATTTCAGAGAAAACCTGAGCACAGTTGGATTCATTTTCTATTGCTGTGTAACAAACTAACTACCACAAATTTAAACACAGGTGCATTATCTCATCATGTCCAGGGGTCAGGAGTCTGACACAGTTTAGCTGGGTCCCCTGCTCAGGGTCTCCCCAGGCTGAAACCAAGATGTCAGCTAGAGATGTCATCTAGAGCCTCGACTAGAATAATTTCTGCCAAGCTCCCTCATGTCCTAGTGGTTGTAGGACTGAGGTCCCCATTGTCCTGTTGGCTGTCAACCAAGCGACATCCTCGGCTCCTGGAAGCTGCCCTCAGCTCCTTGCCTTGTGTTTCTTCCGTCCCAGCAACAGAGCACACCCCTCGCAGGAATTCTACCTGCCATGGCAATCACATCTTATTTCTTATTCTAATCCACTGCTCTCTTCCTTTATTTGAAGAGCCAATAAATATTAAAGGATGAAATTCCACCATAATGTAACTTTTCACCCACAAATTAGGATGGATTTGAGCGCATGTGTGGTGAGGAGAACCCTTCTCTTCTGGCTCTGCGGTCGCGGCCTTACTGTGTCCATCATCCAGTAGGATTTTACCTTCCTGTACCTACCCCCAGGCCCTCTAAAGGAATAGCCTCAGATAAACCTGATGTTCCTCCTGCAAAAGGCACTAGAGAAACACCTGTGTTGAGGTCTCCATTAGCACCCCCATCACTCGTCACTGGTCCACATTTCATATGAATCCTGGGACACACCCACTGAGAAAGTCCTCACTCCCATTTGGTGATGGAAGGATTTTGTGGATGACCATCTTGCTGAAGGTGCATGATTTCAGAATAAAATAACACATGATTATATCTATATTTAATTATGTTTTGGTATTTCAAGCTGAATTTCAAAGAATGGGTTTTAAGGGGCTATCCTACAATGTTCTTTGTAAACTCAAAGACCAGCACCATCGTCCACAATACAGCTAAGACCCCAGTGATGTCAAACTATATGCCAATGTATCATCTTTACTATTCTCCACAAGCTTTGAATATTGCATTTGTTTTGCTACCTAGTATGAGATAAATTGGGAAGGTGTCCCTAAATAAATTCCTTTAAATAAGAAAGAATTGGAAAACTCTTTGAAGACCTAAAGTTCCAAATGCATATAATGTGTTTGATCAACATATATTCAATTTGAGAACATGTTAGCAAAACTTAATTCAAAAATGGAAAGTTGGATGACTAGGAGGCAAGAAACGTGGATTCCAGTTCTGGTGCTTACCAGTTGCCTCAGCTGTAAACTAAAAGGGTTAACTAAGCCAGGCTCCAGGGGGTAAATGCAGACTATCGATTTGGGGTGCGTGGTGTGCTGCCGCAGGACACCGACAATCTACTGTCGGTTTCTCTGTCGATGGGAGTGATCTTCTCCCAACGAAACAGAACATTGTTAAGAGGGGTTGGGGGCTTGAGGAAGGCAGCCTCTAGCGCTCTCCGTGGCTTCAGTCTTGGGTCTTGATGAATTATGTCCCAGAGGTGGGAAGACCAGCAGATAAGGTCCCTGACCCCACTGCCTGGGCTCCATGCCTGAAGATGGGCAAAAATTGTTCTCATTTTTGTCAAAACTAGGAATTTTATAAACTGTAGACATTTGTACTATAAACTGCAGCTAGATTCCAAGATTACTTCTCCAAAGGTTGGTTTGGGAAGGCTTAGGAAAGGACGTCTGGATCACTGGGAACCAGTGTAGATTCTTAGTAAGAACAAGTATTGACAGGCCAACCATATTTCCTGTGCAGACTGGGCAGAGGAGGAAAGAAGATGTAGGGCAAATCTTTTTTTTTTTTTTTGATGTGGACCATTTTTAAAGTCTTTATTGAATTTGTTACAATATTGCTTCAGTTTTTATGTTTTTGGTCTCGAGGCATGTGGGATCTTAGTTCCCCGACCAGGGATCGAACCCGCATCCCCTGCATTGGAAGACGAAGTCTTAACCACTGGACAGCCAGGGAAGTCCCAGAGAGGGTAAATCTTGCATCTGTGTAACAAAAGTTCCCAGACGGCAGAGGAGGGGGGCGGGTATGAATCTAGATGTGGCGGGCGCGGGTTATGGGCAGAGAGACAAAGAAGAAGAAACAGACTGAGAGAGATGGGAACAGGGAGGGTGCCCTGGTGGAATCAGAGGGATGAGAAGGCAGATGAGAGGAGAGAAGTCTCAGCCCAGAGAAAGAGCAAAGGAGCAGCTTCCCCGGGTCCCAGCCCGACCCCAGAGGGCAGCGCGAGGCCACCCTATGTCTCAGCGAGGGTGAGGCAGGAGGGGTTTTCCTGGATGGAGGTGTCCGTCCCCCCAAGGGGCACTGGGGCTCCAGGGACCAGCAGCTGCAGGGAGGGGACCAGCCAGCCAGGTCGGAAGATGCTGAGCCCCGCGGGGCGACCAGGATGCAGACAGCAACCAGCGCCCCATCTGGGCTACAGGGGGATACCTTTGGGCGTGAGGGAAGAACAGAGCCCTTTTGCTCTGCCAAGGTCAGGGAGACTCGCACACTCTTATTTCTGCTCCCTCCAGGAAGCGTGAAACTCTTCCGCAGAGCGAGCAGGGACCAGTTTTCCGAGGTCCCCCGTGTATCCTGCCCTTCCATTAGCTCGCAGACCCTGTGCCGTTACTTACCTCCCCCAAGCTTCGCGCTAAAATCACGTCCCCAACGGGGATGCTCCGAGCATTAAAGGACAATCGTTCATGTAAAGTGCTTAATAAATATTAGGTGTAGCTAATACACCAGCTCAAGCTGATGGTGCCTGAAGAAATTATAACAAAGTCTCTCGTGAGGTATTTGTGGACAAGACGGAGAACGGGGGAAGAGGCGGCAACGCAATTTTATGGCTTGTAATGGGTTAAGTGACAAGGCGAACGACTGCAAATTAATTCAAGAGTGTCCATCTGGAGGACTGTTGTCTATTACAAAAGACCCCCTGAGAGTCTTCAAAGTGTTCCCAAACTGCATGTCCTGGCTTTGATGCTTAGAGACAAATAAAATGATGAGTAGCTCCAGAGACCCTCCTTTTTAGAGTCTCTGAAAAAGAGAGTTACTTACACAGTAACTGCTAAATTAGTTATCGAAGATTACTAAACTTTGATATTTGCAAACTAAAATGAGCCCATTACTAAGATCACTGAGGATTCTAACTCATCATTCTCCGGGAGGTCTGCGCTAGGAGCCGGATGACACTGAGCTGGATTAACCTTTCCTTTGCCCGGAGAGCTCAGCACCCAAAGCAACCTGTATTACCGTATAAAGCTGTATAGAAGCTCCCTGGGCGCCGTGTCACTCAGGCCCAGTGTCCGCCTTCTGTGTCCTGTGGTCCCTGCTGTGCCAGCGCAGGGCTCTGGCGGATCTCCACGCCTGCTTCCCTGGAGGCTTCCCACACGTGCTCAGCAGAGCGTCCAGTGCTTTCCCTCTGTGCTCAGAATAAAATCCAAATCCTCTGGCAACGACGACATCAGGTTCCTCTCAAGCCTCTTCTTCCATCTCCCAGCACTGCCGACCACCAGCGCTCAGGTGTGTGGGTTCCAGGTGTTCACTTTTGCTTCCTGCTTTTGCTAGTCTCCCTAACCTCCCACCGTCCATCACGAACCAGCCCTGCTCCGCGTCTTCCCAGAAGCCGCCCGGGCCCCCAGTCCTCCTCCAGCCCCACCACTCCGATAACCAATATCGCCTGGCAGGTGGAGGCGCCCTCCTCCGTCTGACCCCAGCCTTCCTCATGCCAGTTTCTAATGCATTACATTTAGATCGTCCGCCCTCTTAGAGAGTCCTGGTGGGCAGATGCACCCAGCACCTGACACATAGTGAGGGCTCAGTTAATACTGAATGAGTCAATCAGCGTTATCTCATGCATATGAATCACCTACAGGCTTTATTTTTTAATTTTTATTGAAATATACTTTTTGTTTTGTTTTGTTTGAAAAAATATTTAGTTTTTGTTCACTTTTAAAGGGTAATTTTGCTGAATATGTAAATCTAGGTTGGCCGCGATTTTTGTTATTGTTTTCTTTCAACATTTAAAGATTTCACTCCAAGCTTTTCTTGCTTGCCTGGTTTTTGGTGAGAAGTCCACTGTAATTCTTTTTTTTTTTTTTTTGCGGTACGCGGGCCTCTCACTGCTGTGGCCTCTCCCGTTGCGGAGCACAGGCTCCGGACGCGCAGGCTCAGCGGCCATGGCTCACGGGCCCAGCCGCTCCGCGTGGGATCCTCCCGGACCGGGGTACGAACCCATGTCCCCTGAATCGGCAGGCGGACTCCCAACCACTGTGCCACCAGGGAAGCCCTATTTTTTTTTAATTTATTTTTTATTGAAATATAATTGATTTACAATGTTGTGTTAATTTCTGCTGTACAGCAAAGCAACTCAGTTATACATATATATATTCTTTTTTTTAGTCTTTCCATTATGGTTTATCCCAGGATATTGAATCCCTATGCTATACAGTAGGGCCGAAATATATTTGATTTACAGTGATTGGTTAGTTTCAGGTATACAGCAAAGTGATATATATATTCTTTTTTAGATTCTTTTCCATTATAGCTTATTACAAGATAGGCTTTAGAACCCAAAGTTGTTCATTAGCTGCACAAAATGAAACACCAGGAATGAGGAAAGTATTAGGCTCACCTTCCTCTGCGTGAGTCAGGCTGACCATGACATTCCACATGTGGGCGCCACCCTTCAAGGAGAAAGTGGATACTGGAGCCCATCTGGTGAAGCCCAAACAGAAAAGTGAAGGGTTGGAAACCATGAGAGCTGAGGAACAGCTGGAGAAACTAAGGTTGCTTACCTTGGAGAAGGCAGGCGACCTGCAAATTCTTGAGATGATGCCATGCGGTCCCAAGGGGGCTGAACCACGTTTCAGAAATTCCTACCAGTTAGAAATGGCAGGACGAGAGGGCTTCGTGGGCCTGAGCGTGTGGCCATCGCTGGGGGTGGTAGAAAGGCCGTGAGCATCACAGGGGTGCTCACAGTGGAGTTTTCCTGCAGATTCTCCAACCCTGACCTTCCAGGATGCAAATTAATTAGCACGTCAGGGGACTTCCCTGGTGGCGCAGTGGTTGAGAGTCCGCCTGCCAATGCAGGGGACATGGGTTCGTGCCCCGGTCCGGGGGAATCTCGCGTGCCGCGGAGCGGCTGGGCCTGTGAGCCATGGCCGCTGAGCCTGCACGTCCGGAGCCTGTGCTCCACAACGGGAGAGGCCACAACAGTGAGAGGCCCGCGTACCGCAAAAAAAAAAAAATTAGCACGTCAGGCACTTCCTCCTCAGCTGTCCTGGCCCAGCCTGGGCTCGGTCGAGCTGGGGTCTGCACTGAGCACGACCTCCCCTGCCAGGCCTACCTCTGCCACCTGAGTGGAGACAACTCCAGGCAAACCTTTCAGCACGACTGCATTTCTTCTCCCTTCCAACTGTCTGTCAGTGATTACAAAACTGTATATTTTGCTTTGTCAGACGGTGACAAACAGCCTCCAAAGTGACGCAAAAAACAACACAAAAAACAAGCAGGAACTACTTATTTTCCTAAGAAACCTTAGAATGAGATTCCGGCCAGTTCCTCAGCTGATAACGTGCTTTCTCATATTCACATAACATGGTCGTTATTTTCCAGCTGACATGTTTGATTTATGGTGCTTAACACCTTGCAAGTAATGCACTTGGTAACTGTAGTCACTCTATTGATTTTCGGAAAACTACTTTATTTGCTGTGAGGCCACGTCTAAAGCTGGTGAATCAGACTCTCCATATCCAGCTGCTTGGGTGGTAAAGTAAATATTCGAAGAGGGCTTACCGCCAGCTTTAGACACTGTTCACTCTGGAACTGTATCTTTAAATTCCCTAATGAATCTATCTGTTAATAACTGTGTGTTACTAACCAGTTCACACAGCCTTGCTTTGACTCTCTCCGGTATTTTATGTGTTCAAATAAAAAGGTGTTCCAATAAAGGTGATCAAACAGAACGAAGAAGGAATTAGCTTACCTTCTGAAAAACACATGCAGTTATTAACTCTTATTTTAGGAAAGGAAGGTCAAAACTGCTAAGGAAGAAAATGGTAGAAATAGACCCTGACGTTTAATCTCTCTCTGATAGAAGCTCTAGTCCTTGCTTGAGATGAGCTTTCTTGTTGGATTTCAAAGGCGTTCAGCTGCTGGGTTTGGTCTCCTGTGGTGCATGCATGTGTTGCCCTGTAAGGCCTATGGACAGATTTACAGGTGCTCATGTCACCTATCCTTAATGGGCGTGCGGCTCTCGCCCTGCGATTTGCTCAGCTTGCCACCATCTGTATTCAGAACACAGCTCTGGGGACCAGGCAGCACGGTCGTCCATAGGTACCACTACACGGAGAGCACTGCACGCCCATGCTGATGGTGTGGGGCCCGGCTCAGGGCCGGCAGGTTCCAGCCTCCGCAGCTTTGCTCAACGGGCCCTGATCTGTTCGGCACTGGATGCCCTGGAACAGCCCTGCATCGGGGGCCAGAGGAAGGGGCTTTGCTTCCAGCTCCTCCACCAACGAGCTGGGTAATAACGGTCAAGCCCAGCTTCCCTCAACCTCTGTCTCCTCTCTGTAAACAAACAACTAATTCTTCTCTCCACCTCACCAGGTCGATCTGAGAATCCAGTAACACAGATAAGCAAAAGAGCTTGTCACTGATCA
The DNA here is from genome assembly GCF_005190385.1 of Monodon monoceros. Classification (NCBI taxonomy): domain Eukaryota; kingdom Metazoa; phylum Chordata; class Mammalia; order Artiodactyla; family Monodontidae; genus Monodon; species Monodon monoceros. Next base: position 7,367,854 of record NW_021703771.1, on the reverse strand, counting down.
AACATACAGTCACAGCATTTATCATCCAAGATGCTGTGGGGAGATATTTCCCACCATGCCTGGGAGGAAAGGACGATGCTGTGCGGGGAAATGACATAAAGGGGAAGCGTCACATGTGAACACGTATGGGTCCCTGTTAACTCCACGTGACTTTTATGTGATTTAAATCTGGGTCAGTCAAACATGGGACCTTCATAAGCACAGAATCAGATGTCTCCCCAGATTGTGCTGATGACAAAGACAGGGCTACGTACACAGCTACCCACAAGCAAAATCACAGAAGGGGCAGGATTGGGGCAACTGATGCTCCAGACTAATGTGTCAGCCTGGTGGCACTGCAGCAGGGCACCGTCTCCAAACCCCTGAGGGCAATGGCTCTGTCTGTCTTACTCACCCCTCTCCCTCACCAGTGTAGTTTTCTGGGCTAGAGGAGAACCATCTGGCTCTGTGTCCAGTGAAACTAAGAGATGAACGTACATCCAAACTATAATCTTGAAGGAAGGCCAGCCAAATGCAGTGCAGAGCAGACGGGGACTGGAAGATGCTGACGTACCTCTGGGCCCATGAAGTTGGCAGACTCCCAGGCGCCTTCCCGACTTCAGACCCTCCAGCCATGGGCCTAGCAATCTACATGTTAAAAGTTCCCTTGGTCATTCTTACAGGCCCCAGGGTTTCAGGAGCTCGGTGGAGAGTCTGTTTCAGAGGCTCTTGTGGCCGATGTCCAAATGCCTCCATGGCCAAGATGTCGGTCTGAGGAAGGATTCCGCATATCCCCAGGAGCACAACCGTGCACGAGTCATTTAGCTGAAGTCTCATTCGTAAAGTGGGAATGACGACCTATCCTCGCAGCGTTGTTAAAAGGGGCAAAGAGGAAAATGCATGTCAAGTGCTGCATAAACTACAAGAGTCGCACCAGTGCTGGGCGCGGCTGCATTTTTCGCTGCTGGGGTGGCAGCTGCCTGAGCCCTCAGACACTGGCCGGCAGAGAAAGGTGACCTCTGACCGCAGCCCCGGAGTGTCGGGGGCTGGCCAGGGGACACAGTCTCACAGCTCACAGCTGTGGGACGGCCCCTGCCAATCCTCTCACCCACAGTCTCCTCTGGGGTCTCAGTATCAAGAATCGGCCCCTTCTCATTAGTATTTCATTAAAAAGATAACATTCCACTCTATCATAAGATTAATATGTATTTACTAAGTGCTACTTGCCAGACACTTTATGTACATTACCTACTTTACTCCTCAAAAACCCAGGCTGAGGTAATATTATTGGCATCTTTATCCGCTTTTTAGAGAAGAAGAAAGCAAGACACAGAGAAATTAAGAACTTGCCTCACAGCACACTTTATTGGTGGCAGCGTCGGGGCTGGAGTCCAGGCAGCCTGACCCCAGAGCCCATGCTCTCTGCATCTTACCCCTCGTGCACGCTCAGGAAGCATCCTAGCTCAAAGACACGCAGACAACCGAGGCCCAGGAAACAGGGAGTACGATCCTATCGGCCTGGTCAGCGTGCTTCTCACAGCACTGAGCTGACAGCACCACTGGCGGCCCAGTGGTTTAAAAATATATATTATGCTGTAACTAGATATCTTCGGTGTTTAAAGCACTCATGTGCATCTTTGTATTCATATACATGATTTAAATTTTATATCTTAGTTGTATGAAAAAAAAAGTAACTTTGAAATTTAGAATAAAACTACTTTAATTTAAACAAAACACCAGGGCTTCCCTGGTGACGCAGTGGTTAAGAATCCGCCTGCCCTACCAAACGTAAGGTAGATAGCTAGTGGGAAGCAGCCGCATAGCACAGGGAGATCAGCTCAGCTCGGTACTTTGTGACTGCCTGAAGGGGTGGGATAGGGAGGGTGGGAAGAGGGAAGAGATATGGGAACATATGTATATGTATAACTGATTCACTTTGTTACAAAGCAGAAACTAACACACCATTGTAAAGCAATTATACTCCAATAAAGATGTAAAAATAAATAAATAAATAAAAGAATCCGCCTGCCAACGCAGGGGACATGGGTTCGAGCCCTGGTCCGGAAAGATCCCATATGCCATGGAGCAGCTAAGCCTGTGCACCACAACTACTGAGCCTGCGCTCTAGAGCCCATGAGCCACAACTACTGAGCCCATGAGCCGCAACTACTGAGCCCATGTGCCACAACTACTGAGCCTGCACTCTAGAGCCCACGAGCCGCAACTACTGAGCCCGTGAGCCACAACTACTGAGTCCATGCACCACACTACTGAAGTCCACGCCTAGAGCCCGTGCTCCGCAACAAGAGAAGCCACCACAATGAGAAGCCCGTGCATCGCAACAAAGAGTAGCCCCTGCTCACCGCAACTAGAGAAAAGCAGAGGTACAGCAACGAAGACCCAACGCAGCCAAAATAAAATTTACAAAAAGCCAGAGGAGACTGTGGGTGAGAGGATTGGCAGGGGCCGTCCCACAGCTGTGAGCTGTGAGACTGTGTCCCCTGGCCAGCCCCCGACACTCCGGGGCTGCGGTCAGAGGTCACCTTTCTCTGCCGGCCAGTGTCTGAGGGCTCAGGCAGCTGCCACCCCAGCAGCGAAAAATGCAGCCGCGCCCAGCACTGGTGCGACTCTTGTAGTTTATGCAGCACTTGACATGCATTTTCCTCTTTGCCCCTTTTAACAACGCTGCGAGGATAGGTCGTCATTCCCACTTTACGAATGAGACTTCAGCTAAATGACTCGTGCATGGTTGTGTGTGTATGATCGCATCACTGTGCAACCCTTCTTTTATTTCTCTTTTTTGTTGTTGTTTTTATTTAGACTGTGGTTACATACAGAAGTAATAAAAGTATGGTCTTGATTGTATTAGTCCCAGTTTAGGAAACCACGGATATGCATTCAGGTAAGAAAATTACTGGAGAACCACTATGAGTCTTGCAGTTCGCATGTCATACTTTGAGAGCAGGAAACGCCTGGAGTGTGAGCCTCAGAATTGAGCACGGATTGGCCTTTTTTCAAGGAGAGAGTTGCAAGCTCTTCTATTGCTAGATATAAAAATACAGAGCTTTCAGGTCTCATAGGAATAGTTCAGGATCTAATTAGTTTTCTCAAGAGTGACTAAAAGTACTGACACAGTTTCTTTTCTTTTAAAGGGCAAAGTTTCACCCATCATCACGGATTAATACCCAGAGGCATTCTTCAGAGTCTCATGTGGCAGGCAGTACCAGCAACCCATGGGGCAAGGGGCTGGGCGTGCACATTTCCTGAACGAGGCCTGGAAGGTGGGATGGAGCTGGAAATGGGCCCAGGATTAGACGGTTCCAACAGCAGAGTAAGAAGTCCCTAGAAAAGTTTTATATGGCCAAGTCAAGGTGGCAGTTCTTCTTTTCTAAAATATCATCTAAAAGCAATAAGCAGGATGAGAGACAGAAATGCAAATTCTATCTTCACTGAAACTAGTACTGAAGTAAGAGCCGTCAGATGCATGACAGTCCAGATGGGTCCTGGAAGATGCTGAGAGGGGATGCCCACGGCTACAGAGCTCAAACCCAAGGAGAAAGCACAATACTATCAAGTAAGTGGTACCATCTGACGGGCAACATCAACGGGAAGGGTGCATATGGGAGAGGGGAGGGAGCTTGCCTAGACATGGTTTGGCACAAAGGAAAATTAGAGAAGATGGGAATGAGTAAAGAACCATACCGATGGTCTATAAATGTAGGACGTAGCGGGTCAGTGAGACAAGACAGAGGAGTGATACCCCATCAGGAGGAGTTTGCAGCTGCCGTATCAATTAGGAAGAGAGAAATCAAGATCAAAATAATTCACACTTGGCTTTCCTGGTGGCGCAGTGGTTGGGAGTCCGTCTGCCGATGCAGGGGACACGGGTTCGTGCCCCGGTCCGGGAAGATCCCACATGCCGCGGAGCGGCTGGGCCCGTGAGCCATGGCCGCTGAGCCTGTGTGTCCAGAGCCTGTGCTCCACAACGGGAGAGGCCGCAACAGTGAGAGGGCGGCGTACCGCAAAAAAAAAAAAAATAATAATAATAATAATAATTCACACTTATAAGACTATACACAAGGAGAATTCCCGAAACATGGCACCTTGAAAATGTTGCCACAAGACAGATGAGGTTGTGAGCTAATATACCAGCAAGAATTCATAACCATATTAAAAAGCAGCTGCCAGGATAAACGGGGAGCTTGGAGCAGAGCCAGGACTCAGATGGAGCCTGAAGAGACAATACAAGGAGTTACAGCATCCAGGAAAGAAGAGAGAAAACAATATCATTACCAAAATGAAGGCCACGCCAGGAGCAACCACCAAAGATAACAGACACCACTAAAACCACCAAAAGGGACCCAGAGGACAGGACTGAGAAATACAAGCAAATAAAATGGAAACGAAGACTTAAAAATAATTACAGCTAAACTGATAAATATAGAAGGTTTTAAAAGGAGATCTTACGTGGTTCTCTCTTGCCCACCACCAAAAAACGAATTTTTTAACTGAAATAATAGAACAGGAAAGATATAATTCAAGATACTTTTTTAAAAAATTTTTTAGAATTGAATTACAGTTGATTTACAATGTTGTGTACAAGACACTTTTCAAAAACGAAAGTTAGATTTGAACCTGCACTGGAAACTACATGCCATGTCCCAAGGGGAAAAAAAAAAGTGAAACAAAACCGTTAACACTGTGACATCTCCTGGAAACGTGACTGAACTTCAGAGATAACGAAAGAATTATGTGGACCTCAAGGCAAAACATTCATCTATTAAAGGAAAAATGTCTTTTTCATGAGATCCTAGAAAATAGTGTAATAGTCCAAAGCCAAAAAGTTACTAAGGAAAGAATATATAACTCAAGAATTTATACCCAACAGATTATTGTTCAAGTATAAACAGAAAAAAAATCCCTGAGAATATAGCTGCTACAAGCAATTCTTGAAGATATTGTTAGAGGACACCTGTTAGCCAAACAAAAGATGACGACAAAACTACAAAGGACAGACTGGCAGTAAGTCCTAAATCTAACTATAGGAAAAAAAGCTAAAACAAATGTAGGGATTATGATTGAAGAACAGAATCTAAATAAATGAATATAGACAATATTACCATGCTATAACTAATAAAATTTAGGAAGAAAAGAACTAAACGGTGAGAGATAAAGTAGTACACTGAATTCCTCACGTTTTACAGATAGGGATAAAAATAGCAATTAAAGATATTAAACCACTAGGAAAAGGTATAAGTGTGTCATATGTAAAGGTAAACATATCATCAACATAAAGCGTGGTGGAGGCAAAAGAAGAAACAATGCAGAAAATGAAGGTATAGTAATTTCATCATTTCTCACAAAGATAAAAATTGAAGATTAAAAATAAAGCCCTTTGGCAAACTAGGAATAGAAGGGAACTTCCCTTAATTTCATTAAAAGTATATACAGAAAATAAAACATAGCAAATACACTTTATCCTGGAATGCTGAAAACATTATCTTTGGGATTAAGAAACAGAGATGCCTCCTATTGCCACTTCTCTTAGACCTTTTCTAGAGGCATTAAGATCGGAAAGGATGAAACAAATCTGTCATTATTTGCAAATCTGCCATTATTTGCAAATGCCACCTTGACTTGGCCATTTAAAACTTTTCCGTAGGCTTATTACTTTGCTGTGTTTCTGTGTGAAAACGCAGAAGGTACACTTTTGCTGGGTACTAAACCAATATTAAGAAGTCAATCGCTTTTCTATTCACCATGCATGATTAGCTGGAAATGGCTTCTAAAGACACCATTTTCAATAGCAAAAAAATTATTTAATGGCAACAAATTATTTAGGGAAAAGTCTAAATATGTGAAAGCCAATCATGAAAAAAATTATAAATTTTTTAAAGCAGTAAAAAAAACCAGTAAAGTAACATATATATATATGTTATGGGCTAGGAAGACTCAATATTTTAAAAATGGCAGTTCTTTCCCAATTGACTTATAGATTAACTGCAATTCAACAAAACCCCAAGCAGCATTCTTTTTTAACATCTTTATTGGAGTATAATTGCTTTACAATGTTATGTTAGTCGCTGCTGTATAACAAAGTGAATCAGCTATATGTATACATATATCCCCATATCCCATCCCTCTGCGTCTCCCTCTCACCCTCCCTATCCCACCCCTCTAGGTGGTCACAAAGCACAGAGCTGATCTCCCTGTGCTATGCAGCTCCAAGCAGGACTTTTGGAAGACTTGATAAACTCTCAAATTTCTATGGAAGAGCAAAGCACTGAAGGAAGGATAAAGTGGAGGAATTGGTCCCATGAGATATGAAAACTTATGAAACTATAGTAATTAAGGTAGTGCAGTATCAAGGTGGTCAAGACAGGTTGACCAGGAAGAGGGAAGAGAGTCCAGAGCAGAACCACACAGGTATGAAAACTTGACTTATGATAGAGAGAGAGCTGAAGATCAGTGGTAAAAGGAGAAACTATTCAATAAACCACCCAATAAAAAGTAATGAACCAATTATTTATCTACAGAGTGAATACGAAAGTGGATTCCTACCTCTCACCATATTATAAGAGTTTAACTTCAAGCAGATTAAAGACTTTGCTATGAAAGACAGAACTCTAAAACTTTTAGAAAATAGTGTAAGAATCTACCATTTTTACATTAGGGCAGGAAATGATTTCCTAAATAAGTATAAAAGGCATAAATCATAAAGTTCAGGGTGGATACATTAAATGAATGTAAAATTAAGAACTTCTGTTCATGCTAAGATATCATAAGGAGAGTAGAAAGATAAGCACAAAGTTGGGAGTGATTTTTACAACACATATACTTCGCGGAGGACGGGTATCAGAATATTTTTTAAAAAGACAACCCAATAGAAATTGGGCAAGACACAACTGACATTTCATTGGTGAAGAACCAAGAACAGTTCATGGGTACACGAAGAAAAAAATGTTCAACCTTATTAGTAATTAGGGAAATGCAAGTTAAAACCACACTGAAATATTATTCCCCCTTCACCTACCAGAGTGAGTTAGAAGTCTAACAGCACTAAGTATTGGCCAGGAGGCAGAAGACCACCTGACAGGCCGACACTCCCTAGTGAATTCAAATATATCTGCTCTCCAAGACCTTGGACATCGACTCATAGGTAAAGACCCTAGAAAAACAAGTTGTCCCCTGTCAGAGTGGCAAAGAGCAGTAAGTTCAAAGATCCACAGACTTGCACACATGGCTGGTGGAAGTGTAAATGATACAACCTGTATGGAGAGCGATTTGTCGATCTATTTCTCAATTAAAATTGTATATTCTCTTAGAACCTCCATTTCTACATCTAAAAACTTATCCACCAACGTGTGAAATTAGGTGCAAGAAAGAGGTTCATTTCAGCATTGTTTGCAATATCAAAATATTAGAAATAATCTAAATGTCTTTCAAAGAACACAATAAACAACTATCTAGACCTTAAAAAGAATAACTGAGCCCAATATGTACTAACGTGGAATAATCTCCAAGATATATTCTTAAGTAAAAAGACAAGGTGAATACGCTCCATTTGCGTTTTTGAGAACACGAAAAACATATATGTGTGTGAGAGTGCATATATTTACACATATATATGTGTATGTATGTATATGTGTGTACACAGACACACACATGCATAAAATATCCCTAGAAGTCTGTACGGAAATCTGATTAGAGAAACTGATTTCAGGGATGAGGCCAAGTGAGTCAGGGTCAAGTTTGAGAGGGGCTTTCACTTTTCATTTTACACTCTTCTGTATGTTTTGAGTTTTGTGCAGTGTGCATTTAAGACATACTCAAAAAACCAAGCACTTTTTAAAAGTAAAGTAGCCATCAGTTAAGGTGGACCCAGGGGTCTGGAATCAAGGGATCAGGGCAGAGGAGGAGCATGGCTGCTTCTCAAGGTCAGACCCAGACATTAGAACAACATGAGGAGATGCAGATAGCAAATGTCAGGGCGGCACAAGCCACAGTTGGGGGGTTTGGGGGGAGGCGGCTACAGGATGAGGCACTCACACTCCACTGGGGAAAGAAGCCAGAACCCAGATGGTCTGACCCTGGGCACCAGCATCATTCAAGTTCTTGATACTGAGCCAACACTTTGTCTTAATCAGGAGGCTTTTGTTACCAAGCGCAAGTTTGTGTGCCTGACTCATAGGGTGGCCAAACAATGCAGAGAAAGATTTATTACAGGGCCATGCAAGGAGAACAGGTGGCTCATGCCCCCAAAAAAACCCCAAACTCCCGGAAGGGTCTCAGCAAAGCATTGTTAAAGGCCAGGTGAGGAAGGGGTGTGGTTGGTTGTTACAAACTTCTTGGTGTAGGAATCCTTTGTTCTTGCAGCTGTCCACATAGGTCAGGTCATATGTTCCTGTAAACCTCAACAAGACAAATGTTATTCTCTGTTCTGCAACTTTGTACCGCTCTAGGAATGTAAATGTGTTATCTCCTTAAAGGTCAGAGCCTTGAGAATGGGTTCTCCTGTATATTTCAGGCTATAGGCAACATTCTTAACTTGAAGCAAAAGCAATAGATTACAAAGGTTAAAGTGAAAGAAACAGACCTAACATGGAGTCAGATTTGTTCTTCCTGATTACACTTTCATGTGCTTCCAGCACCACAGTGCAAGTCTCCACCTTTAGAGAGCCAGGGACGAGCTGGTGGAGGAAGCTTGGAATGGCCAGCTGGACAGGAAGGGAAGGGGCGGGAAACTGGCCCTTGCCAGCAGGCTGCAGAGACGGCTCAGCCAAGCAGGGCCCAGTGCAAAATGAAAATAAGGGTCCCTTGTTCAAAAAGCAGGGGGCAATGTGTTGTGAAAGGTACTAAAACATAGAGCTTTTCCCTCCTGCACACTCTCTTGATTTGTCATGGTGTTTTATAAATGCTATGTAATGTCATTCTAAGTAAAGAAAAATTAAAATTTTAAATTACTGGCATGCATTTTACTATTCATCTTTATATCGTGTGATGCCCGTTTAAATGCAAATGGAAAAGCATTTAACTCAAATGCTGAATCACTGAAATTACACAATTCATTTCGTAGCTCATGTGTGCATATGTATTTTGTTCTCACCCCAACAGTGGAAATGCCACACAAAATTACCACGACTGTTTTATTTCACTTCTTAATATGCATATATTCTATCAACAATCTGTACCTTGAGCTTGTTAATGAGTAAGGATGGCCTGAAAGGAAAAGAACTGTGGGTCACCCAGTCTTTCCCTTTCCTTTATGCCATTAATATCACCAGTGAGTGGTTGGCTAACACAAGGCAGTGACAAGAGGGAAAAAGGATATGATTGGGTTTGTTGGTCAATCGTGTACTTAGAATGTCAGTGCCTTCTTTCTGGGCTTGAAGCAAGTTCTGGTTCAAATGGAAGCGCAGCCTCTTGGGGCTGGCAGCACCCCCAGGTGCTCGGTCCTGTACATACCATGCTCACCTGGTATTCCTTTGACTCCCAAAGCCCCATGTCCTGTCGGCCCCTGGAATTCCACTCTCCATAGAATGGGGCACCCATGGGGCATCACACCATTGATGGGGCATCACCAACACTGCAGGCAGGTGGGCCCAGACCTACCTGACAAAAAACAAGCTCAGGGATAAAATTATTAAGAATTTCCTGATGATAACAGCAGAGCATTAAAGCGAGCAGAGGGCCTTTGGAGCTCAGGGCCCAGTGCAACCACACAGGTGGCAGGGCCATGAAGCCAGCCTTCCAGCCAGGAGTTTCCTGTTAAAGAAGAAAATCAGGATATGCAGAGGTGGCTCTCCCTCGCCAGCATCTTTCTTGTCTCTTTAATATCACAATAAATGTTTAGGAGACAGGAGATTAGAGTCATCATATCAAAAACTGAATGACAAGCTTAATGCTGTAAATTTTGATTTTCCAAGGTCCTGTTTTTCAGTCCATTATCAACCTGTCTCTATGTGAGAGAACAGAATAATTTTCTGAGGGTTCTTAGCAACATTGCTACTGAATTCTTATGATTATTAATGCAGGATATGGAAATTTCCCCTCAAGAATAAGAATCCATTCTTAAGTCTGGAGTTACTCTTCAAGGAATAAATTCAAGCTGATGGGCAGTAGGCTTGGAGGTGTACCTGCCCCTCCGCAATCGGCAGCTGGTGGAGAATGACCCAGGTTTCTCTGCATCGTGTGTTTTGCAGTGTAACTGAGACCAGACAGCCGGAAGAAGATGCTTCTATCATCATGATGCCTATTCTGTTGAGAGCTTTTCAAAATATATTGACTTCCAGTTGCCCCAGAACCAATGTCGGCTCTATTACAGAAAGTGACCGGATGTCCAGGATGATGAGGAAAGTCTCTTCCTTTTTGCTAAGTTGTACTGGGTGCAAACATGTCTGTAGAAAGGGTCCTTGTGAGTGACCTGAGGCAAGTCACTGAATTCCTCAAGTGTCTTTACACTTGAGGCTGATAACGATAGTATTTAGCGTAGGGGCTTTGTGTGATGTAAATAAGATATGAAAAACTTAGCCCAGCACCTGTGCATAGAAAGTGCTCCTAACTGTTAGCTCTTGTTATTGGCTGTCGTCCCAGGTGGTAACCTGTTCACGTCAGCCGTGTAGAGGAAGACATGGTTACAGCAACACACAGCTCATCTCCAGCCGCCCGCTGCTTCTATCCTAACGAAATCCTCGTGGGTGTTTATAGCAGAACTCTCCAGGCACATCCTCCACCCTTAGAGAACTGTTTCCTGGACTTTATCAAAAGGCCCAGATGACACACAGGCTGAGCAGCCTGTTCTCTGGCCCCTGAACCCACAACCTGGCACAGAAGCTCACTCTTCCACTGGGACCAGTCCCAGTGGCCCCTGGGGACTCCACTTTGTCTTCGACTCATATCAGAATTTCTATCCCTTGAGGGAAGGAAGGTAAAGACTTAGTCCCTCAAAATATTAGAATACGTATCACCATATATTGTAATTGTAAAACAGTAAAAATAACACTAGAAATAAACAGTGTGCCAACAATATGGACCACAGAAATCCTTTCTCAGAGTTCTTGTGATGAGAACCTTCCAGATTCACTCTCCTAGCTACTTTCAGATATGCAGTATGGTATGGTTAACTGTAGTCACCATGTTGCACTTTACATCCCAGGACTTATTCACTTTATGACTGGAAGGCTGTACCTTTTGACCCTCTGCACCCATTTGACTCAATCCACCCCCCCATCTCCTCTTATATAAATGCAGAAGTGACTGCAAGTGCAACAGGCAGAGGGGCCAGGAAGACGGCCTGAAGGGGGAAATGTAAGAGCTCACAGGAAGAAAAATAATCGGAAATTAAGTAACACAGTTAAATGACTCATAGATCCAAGAATTACAAGATATATTAGGAAATGTTTTGAACAGAATAAAAATTAAAACACCCCATATGAAAATGTGTGGCATGAAGCTAAAACAGTGCTTAGAGGGAAATTTATAGCTTAATTGGCCTATATTTGAAACACAAAATGCCTAAAAGTCAATGATCTGAACTTCCAACTTACACACCTAGAAAAAGAAAAGCACATTAAGCCCAAAGTAAGTATAAGGAAGGAAATAATAAAGATAAAACAGACATCATTACACCAATGAAATAAATAATAGAGAAAATCAACAAAGCGAAATTCGGTTCTTTTAAAAGATTAACAAGATTTAGAAATCTCTAGCAAAGTCAGTCAAGAAAAAAAAGAAGAAGAAAACACAAAACACAAATTACCAATACCAGAATGAACTAGGGGCCTAACTACTGTAAAAAAAAAAAATTATATATATAGAGAGAGAGAGAGAGAGAAACCGCAGTTAAATAGAGTGGGGAGACCAGCAGGGGGAGCTCTCAACTCCTGTGACAATGGCAAAGCCCAACAGGAAGAAGAAAGACTCCTCTTCTTTCCTGACAAGGACTCAGCCAATGAAAAGCCATGGATGTTTTGTTTACTCCAGCCCTCCCACCTTCCTTTCCCTCTACAAGAGGGTTCTCCTTCCCTTACTGTGCAGGGGGGGAAGGGGGAGGGAACTTGCATGTGACTCACCATGATTGCAGACCCTGAACTGCAATTCTCTGTTGACCCCAAATAAACCCATCTTTGTGGAGAAATATCTGGCAGTCTATTTGTTTCAAGTCAACACTACAGAATCATGTTTTCAAAAAGGAAGATAAGGAACTGTTATAAAAAAATTTTATGACACTAAATGTAACAACCTATATTAAGTGGAAAAATTACTTAAAGACACATATTACCAAAATTGACACAATAAGAAAAATTTTTATAACATGAATAGCCCAATATCTGTTAGAAAAATTGAATTTATAATTAAAAACCTTCCTACAAAGAAAATATCAGGCCCAGATAGCTTCACTGATGAAAAACAACCAAAACAACTTTGAAAAAGAACATTCATATGACCTGATTTCAAGACTTAATATAAAGCTACAATAATCCAGGCAGGATAGTATTGGTCTAAAAATATACAAACAGATCAATAAAATGAAAAGAGAATTCAGTAATAGACCCATACACAGACAATCAAATTTTAACATTATACTAAGCATAATAATTTAGTCACCTTACGAGGAAGCTATCAGTATCGCATTTGATAAATGAAGGAACAGAGAGGTTATATAACCAACCCAGGGTCACACAGCTAGCAAGTGGCAGGGCCAGGCTTCAAAGCCAGACAGTCTGCACCAAAATTTTATAATCTTAGCTCAGTATGCTGTTCTGTTTCTATGACAAGTGTTTCACTGGGTCAACATTATAAAACCCTGGGAAAATTTTATAATTAAATGTATAAATAGTGATATAAATCAAACATTTAGTATTAATATTTTGAACTGTGTTTAGGGAAAAGCTAGTGAACATTTGGTATTTTAATTATTTATAATATTTAATGACAGAATAATCAATAGATAAGCCTAGGGACAACTAGATTTGTTATTTTTAATTGAAAAGTAAAAGAGATTTTGGCTAAGATTTTAAGTAGTTTGGGAACATTAGGGAGAAATTAAATTCAGGATGGATATACAAAGGGGCACAGACAATAGGTGTGGTCCAGCCCAGCACAGAGGCGTGTTTTATCACAGTCATTGTTAGCCTGTCAGTACATAGTGATAATAAAAAGCAGACTAATAAACATTTTACTGGTTTTATTATTGTTTTTAAATTCCCTACAGATAATGCACCCAGAGCAGACCACATTTATCAGCCCGATTGCTACACCACGGCTTAAGATTCTCCATACTTATAAGTTTAATGTTTTAGATTTATAAGATTTATTTAGGTACTTGATATGGTTTGTTTTATAGACAAATGAATTCCTTAAAAAAAAATAAGGAACCCTGGTTCTAGAAATGCAATTGAGAGCATATAAGTTAAATTAAGTTGTGATATTGTGGTTTATAATAAGAAATATATATTTGACCTTGTCCCCATTTCTGGCACAGACCTCCTAAAAGCCTTGGAATTTCCTAAGTGAAGAGTGCTATAAAGGTATCATTTTTTTTATGTTAATGAGGTGACTTTTGGAATGTCCCCAGGTCTCCTAAGGATGGGGCTGGTCACCAGAGGAACCAACTGTGTGATTAGAGGGTTGAAACTTTCAGTCCCACCCTCGACCTCCTGGGAAAGGGGTACTTGAGTTCAATTAGCAATGGCTAATGATTTAATGAATGCTGCCTGTGTAACGAGGCCTCCATAAAAACCCAAAAGGATGGGGTTTGGAGAGGTATCAGGTTGGTGAGCATGTGAAGGGTTCTGGGAGAGTGGCTCACCTGGAGAGGGCATGGAAAGCCGTACCTTGTCCTGTACATCTCCTCCATCTGGCTGTTCTTGAGTTGTACCCTTTTATAATACGCTGGTGACTTAGTAAGTAAAATGTTTCTCTTAGCTCAGTGAGCCTCTCCAGCAAATTAATCGAACCCAAGGAGGGAGTCATTGGAACCTCTGCTCTATTAGTCATGGGTCAGAAGCACAGGGGATAACCCGGGCTTACGACTGGCATCTGAAGGGGGTGGAAAGAGGGAGCAGTCTTGTGAAACTGAGCCCTTAACCTGCGGGATCGGATGCTGTCTCCGGGTGGATAGTGTCAGAACTGAGTTGAATCGTAGGACACCCTCTAATGTGAGAGCATTGCTCAGTGGTGTGGGGAAAACTCCCGCACACATCCTAACTGGTGGGCAGAACCACCTTCAGCTACTTTACAAATGATTGTTAAAATCTGCTAGACTTATAAACAGAAAGCTAAGACATATGAGTTGAACTCAAAGGCTTAAGGAACAGTACTGATACAAGCTTTCTCATGTGCTAGGCCTTTTCTGAGTGCTTTTCACACAGGAACTCACGACTGCCCTCCCCACTAGTATTCCCAATTTAGAGATGTGGAAACTGAGACCCAGCTGGGGATAATAAGGGCATCTATACAGGGTTGTGGTGGAGATAAATGACTGTGTCTATGAAGCTGTCACTAGTCCAAGGCTGTAGTCATTAAGTGGTATAGCTGAGACTCAAACACAGCCTTTGCCTCTCCTGAGTCCAATCTCTTAAACTTTTGAATTCACAATTTTAATTAAATTGAATGTTAATTTGTAATACCAAAATGGTCCCTGAAAACTCTTACCTGTACATAAAAGCCATCCTCAAAAACACCAAGGATGCCAGAAAGCACATGGATAGTGGCAACCCCCAAAGTAAGATGTTACCGTTACAGAAGGAGAAACTTCAATTGAGGTTGAGTAAGTTACCCAATGCCAACCACCTACTAACTGACAGGCCCAATGGCCCATCTTGAGTCCATCTAACTCTAAAGCCAATGGTTTCCACCGCTCCAACAGTGCCCTAGCACCTTGCTGGCAGCGTGGTCCACAGACCAGCAGCATTGAAGCATCACTGGAGAGCTTGTTAGGAATTCTCAGGCCCCACAGAGACTCAGAATCTGCATTTTAACAAGACCCCAGGTGACTCCTGTGCACTTAGAACTGGGAAGCTCTGCTCTCATCAACCTGACCTCCAGTTTCCAGCCGCTTAGAATTTCCTGGGCCTCTGAACACAGCTCGGTTACTTCCCAATGATATTTTCTACTCAGATGTGCTAGCCAAAGGGCAGGAATAATGGGGCTAAAATAGCTGATTGGTGAGTGTCACAGAAAAGGGCCAGGTAATAAAGGAGCAGGGGGAGAAGATTTTGCAGTTTCTGTGAATATTTCAACTAGAAAGCTCACCTTTATCTAAATTACTCATTTGATATGTACTTAAAATCTACTTTTGTTATCATTTCAAGAGCCCTCATCTTATCTCCCCCATCATATTTTAAGCACATTGTAAGTAGTGTGTATGTGATTAGTAGATTGAATAATTTCTTTAAAGAAGCCCTGATTACGTGAACTTCTGATCTCC
The DNA here is from genome assembly GCF_005190385.1 of Monodon monoceros. Taxonomy (NCBI): domain Eukaryota; kingdom Metazoa; phylum Chordata; class Mammalia; order Artiodactyla; family Monodontidae; genus Monodon; species Monodon monoceros. The sequence goes on along the minus strand of NW_021703771.1, from coordinate 7,352,445 downwards.
ATCGGCTCTGTTGAGATAAAAGGGAAAAGGAAAATGGGAGTCCATCTTTTGGCTTAATATTTTTTTCTTTTTTATCAAAGTATGGTTGATTTACAATATTGTGTTGATTTCTGCTGTAAAGCAAAGTGATTGTTATACACATAAATATATTTTTTCACGTTCTTTTCCATTATGGTTTATCACAGGATATTGAAAAGAGTTCCCTGTGCTGTACAGTCGGCCCTTGTTGTTTACCCATTCTATATATAATAGTTTGCCTCTGCTAATTCCCAAACTCCCAACCCAACTCTCATCCACCCTCCCTCCCCCTTGGCAACCACAAGTCTGTTCTCTATGGCTGTGAGTCTGTTTTTGTTCTGTGGATAAGTTCATTTGTGTAGTATTTTAGGTTCCACATATAAGCCATATCATATGATATTTGTCTTCCTCTGTCTGACTTACATCACTTAGTGTGATAATCCCTAGGTCCATCCATGTTGCTGCCAATGGCATTGCTTCATTCTTTTTTATGGTTGAGTAGCATTCCATTGTATATATGTACCACATCTTCTTTATCCATTCATCTGTTGATGGACGTTTAGGTTGTGTCCATGTCTTGGCTATTGTGAATAGTGCTGCAATGAACATTGGGGTGCATGTATATTTTTGAATTAGAGTTTTGTCCAGATACATGCCCAAGAGTGGGATTGCTGAATCATATGGTAGCTCTATTTTCAGTTTTTTTAAGGAACCTCCATACTGTTCTCCATAGTGGCTGCACCAATTCACATTTCCACCAACAGTGCAAGAGGGTTCCCTATTCTCCACACCCTCTCTAAAATTTATTGTTTGTAGACTTTTTGATGATGGCCATTCTGACTGGTGTGAGGTGATAACTCATTGTAGTTTTGATTTGCAGTTCTCTAATAATTAGTGATGTTGAGCATCTTTTCATGTGCTTTTTGGTCATCTATATGTCTTCTTTGGAGAAATGTCTATTTAGGTCTTCTGCCCATTTTCTGATTGGGTTTTTTGTTGTTGTTGAGTTGTAGGAGCTGTTTGTATATTTTGGAAATTGAGCCCTCGTTTGTCACATCATTAGTAAATGTTTTCTCCTAGTCCGTAGGTTGTCTTTTTGTTTTATTTATGATTTCCTTTGCTGTACAAAAGCTTGTAAGTCTGATTATGTCCCATTTGTTTATTTTTGCCTTTATTTCTATTTCCTTGGAAGACTGATCTAAGAAAACATTGGTACAATTCATGTCAGAGAATGTTTTGCCTATGTTCTCTTTTAGGAATTTTATGGTGTCTAGTCTTATATGTAAGTCTTTAAGCCATTTTGAGTTTATTTTTGTGTATGGTGTGAGAGTGTGTTCTAACTTCATTGATTTACATGGGGATGTCCAGCTTTCCCAACACACTTGATGAAGAGACTGTCATTTCTCCATTGTATATTCTTGCTTACTTTATCAAAGATTAATTTACCATAGGTGTGTGATTTATTTCTGGGCCCTTTATTCCATTCCATTGATCCATATGTCTGCTTTTGTGCCAGTATCATGCTGTTTTGATTACTGTAGTTTTGTAGTATAGTCTGAAGTCTAGGAGGGTTATGCTTATGGCTTAATATTTAAAGCAGGTGTATAAATGTCAATCCCGCCACCAGGCCATTAGTTTCATTCAGTTGAACACAGGTACTGTGTTACTCTCATTCATTTTTCTTTTCTTTCTTTCTTTTCTCCTGGCAATGCTTCCTTCAAAACTTGCTCTTTATCTTACAGCATCTCAACTCACACCAAGCCTTTCCGTGCAGGGTCCCTAGAACTGCCTTACACACCATTCCCAGCTCCTCCCCCTTCACCTTTTACATGCAGCACTGTCTCAGCTGTTCCCAGTTACAATGGATTCTGCCCCCCAGATCTCTCTCATCTGCTCCCGCCTTTGCATCCCGACTGCCATGGCCTTAGTGAAGGCCCTTACTGTCCATCCCCTGGACCACTGAAGCAACTTCCTAGTTGCTTTTCCTGCCTCAGTTTTCTCTTCAAATGGCAGACAACTTCCTTTGTAGGAAACAAATCTGATAATGCCACTTTCCTGAAAACCCTCTGATGGTTCCACGCTGCTCATAGGACAGTGTCCAGACTCTGCACCCAGCACCCAAGGGCCTTCAGAGCTGCCCAGCCTGCAGTTTGGGCCTCCTTCTTCCCCACCCCCCATATGCTCAGTGCCCTAGTGACCCCGAAGTGTTGACCACCCCCAGATGTGCCTTCTCGTACCATCTCTGCCTCAGATGTTCAGACCCCTCTCCACTGGCCAAACTCCCAACATTGATTGCACGTCCCAGCGGAGATGTCACAGCCTGAAGCTTTCCCTGCTTCTCCACCTCTTAAACAGTTGTCCGCAGAGAGACAGCAACTTGTCTTGTTAGAAGCAACTTGGGAAACTTGTTAGAAATGCAAATTCTCAGAATCCACCACAGACCTTCTGAAGCAGCACCTCTGGCCATGGGGCAAAATGATCTGTAGCTTAACAAGGTGATACAGATACATGTCCAAGTTTGAGAATCTGTCTAAAGCACTGCGTTCATGCCACTGGCTCACCTCACGCTGCATTATAATTATTGGTTCTTTCTGCTCACTGCTCGGCAAGGAGGGCCTCGCATGCAGGGAAGCTCAACCTTATTTCCTCAGTGTCTGAAACACACAAGTCTATCAACCACTTCTGCAAATCAAATAAGAAATGTCATATTCCTGGCTTTTTACAGTCCTATCCATAACATCAGTTTTTAAAAGACCACTATAATTTTTCTTCCTGCCACTGTTCAGCCTTCCCTCAATTGCCAGGTTCTCCATAGGTGTCAACTCTGGAGAGGTTGGTTGGGCAACAGCCCTTGTCCCCAGAGAACAGACTGTGAAATCCGTCTTATCAAGCCAGCCAGGCAGCCCCAGCACCAACTCCTTTTCCTTGGTGATGGATCCAGGGAGCAAGGTTTTAGGAACCTGGCCTTTGTCCAAGGGCCTGAGGACCTGATAGTCATTCATCTGAACTTGGCCCAGGCTGGTTTTAAAGGACAATTGCCACGAGGAAACCTTACTGAAGTCTGGAATATTTCATGTCCTCAGTAAGGATAATCTCATGAAAGACTGACATAGGAGAAAAACGAGACAGCTAAACTGAATGTGTTTGGGTTTTGTTTCTCTGTTGAGACACATACCTCACACCATAATGCTATTTTAATATAACTCTGAAGTGTGTTTATACGAAATGAGAAAAACACTGAAAACTGTGGTGGTACCATGGTGTCTGTATCACCCGACCCAGAGTATTAAATACTAATAGATAAGAAAGGGCAGGGATTGTAACGTCTGTTCCCTAGAGGAGCATCTGGACTTGGGTAGGCAGTTGATAAATATCTGTTGATTACTGATTTTTTTTTTCCCTTGGTCCTAATAATTCCATTTTTAGTTAAGGAAGAGAACCCACATGTCATAAATAATGCAGTTCTCACATTCTTTTTATGTAAAGAGAATAAATGACCGGACCCCTTTTGAACTACAAAATGCAAATTCGTTTTGTGTTTTGTTTAGAATTCCTCAGCCTCTTCCAGCCATCACTCTGGAGATTCAGGATCCCCCATCTTTGATGATCTGCTGACCGAAGCCAGGGGCATAGATGCTAGTGGGCAACTTCCCAGCACGCTGGTTGTTAATAGTAACAGCAGATACACTGCTTCCTGGCTGGGAAATCAATAGTTCTTTGTTGATTAGTAACTTATTTCTCCACCGATCAAAACGCACAGATCAGTGCACTGCCCCACCTCCCCTCCCTCCCATGGAGCCAACCTGCAGCAGGGGTCCCTGCCATCCTACTCGGGTTTCATCCGGAGGATGACCGAGACCCTCCGCAAGGATCAGGAGGGTCGGACCACACCCGGAATCCTGCTTCCAAATTTTAGAGCCAGGTATGTGTGCACTGCCCCCCACTTCCTGTCCACTAGATGGCGCCGCAGACCCGTGTTTGTAACAGTTCACTGAGCTGGAAGAGTGAAAAATACGGTCAGGTGAAACGATGTGGAAGGCTTAAAATTTATGAAAGTCAATCCTTTCAACATTCTGGCCTTGCATGTGTCTTGGCAGGCCCTTAAATAAAAGGTCCATCCAAATGAATGGAAGTATACAACATGCCCATTCATTTATTACACCGGCAGCCTGGGCTTCCCGTGTCTTCAGAACGTACCTCCTGGCACCTCTGTGTATAAAATAAAGCAGCTGTTTACGCAGTGCATAACAATAAATGCGCTCCCTAAAGAGTATAATTTATGACACCGAACATGGAAGAGAAAGTCTGTGATCTCCTGAGATGCTGCTCAGTAAAACCAACGGGTTGTCAGACCTTACACTCATTAGCGGCACTTAGTATCCTAACACCCAGGAGAAAATTGGTAGGAGCTTAGTCAGAGGTGAGCCTCTGTGTCTCCAGTCACCACCTTCCCCTGAGGACTGAAGATCAAATTCATGTTAGAATCCCGGTTATTCAAGGAAATCTTGGCATTTCTTTGGACTAGGAAAGAACTTCCCCTCTGGTTATTGGTACCCACATTTTGCTGGGGAACTAGGGAAGGTTAGCTGGTAAATGCGGCTTATTTGGAGAGCAATCTGAGCCCTCTTCCGTAAAAAGGCAAACTGTGTCGCTCTTTCGCATGCTTTCCCTTTGCAGCCCTGAGGCCCCCTCTCTGCAGTAACATAATCAAGCAGACTTGGCTGGGACGCAGCTACCAGCTTCCTGTCCACTGGAAGAATGGGGTTAAAACCTCATTTGCAATTGACCACCCCCTCCTCACCGATTTTGAACTGTTTGGTGAACTCGCTTTGGGAAGGAGTATCAACAACTCAGCATTAGCGGGCTGGCGTGTCACCCTGACAGATGGGAACAGCGGCAGGGCCATCGATTCCAGGGCAGGAGAGAAATCCCCTCTGCACTCCGTCTGCGACCGTGGAATCAGTGGGAAGAGACGGTTCCAGCACAGTCAGGAAAGCCTGTCCCGATCCAGATGGCCGCCAAACATGCACACGTGCCGGGATGTGGGTAGCCCAACGTGCACATTGACGCACCTGAGGGGAGATCTGAGGGCCGGCCAGGGGCGCCCGCAAAAGCCCTGGACCACCCTCTGCCTCTGATCAGCTTCTCGCTGGCGCCTGAGCAGTGAACAAGGGGGTAAAGGGGTATGTGAGAGAGAGAGGAGAGATGGGAAAATTGTAGCGCTAAGTGGGAGACCCTGTCTGTTGTGGGCTTGTCATCCTCTCCCCGGTTTGTCCCTGCTTGGGGAGGCGAGGGACCAGCAGTGCCATCGGCCTGGCACACCTCGCCAGTGGCTGAAGGCCTTGGTCCAAAGATGGGCAGCGCAAAGGTTGGGCTGGCGAATATGGTTGAAATGAACCTGTCCCCGTGTTTGCCTTATGTTTCAGCCGTCTTTGAATTCACACAAATGAACAACTCCATAAAGACTTTGATCATACCACCTAATGTTTCTCTTCTTCGTCCTCCAAAATAGTGTCTTTGAAAGTGATTAGAAACAGATAAGGGTGTGAATATATTTCTGTAAAGAAAAAAAAATAGCTGTTGTTTGACCAAAGCGTTGTCCGTTTCTGGGCACCTGGAAACACTTACTTTGGTTGGCTTCTCTAGGTGTCTTTGCTGGGTCCCGCTGAGTCCCCCCACCCCGCCCGCCCCGGTGCCTGGACTCCAGAAGCACATCTGTTTCTGTTCCTGCTGCTCTGTCCCGCAGCACCCTGTCAGTGGGCAGCATTGACAGGATGGTCCCAGCTCGATTCCACACGTCTCTCAGGGCCCCCTCTCCAGTCTACCCCTCTCCCCGGCTCTCCCTGCTGATTTGGGAACCCCCTGCTCCCCTGCCCCCCCGCAGCGTGATTTCACTACCTGATGTCCTTTCTCTCAGTGAATGGTCCCTGGAGACTTTACAGGTGGCACTCATGAAATTGCTAAAGATGTTAAAAACAAGTGCATCCATGTCTTGGAAGTGAGAACAAGAGGGTATAATGAGCGTTTAGCCGTTTCATTTCCTCTCAGCTAGAAACATTGCCTAGCCTCCCAAATGACATGACCAATCTTACTGATGATTTGCTCTGACAATAGACTTACTAAACAGTCTTCTGCTCAATCCTAATAACCCGTGTTTGCATCAAGTTTTTAAATTTGCAAAAACTCCTTGGTGTTAATCATTTAACTGTCGCAAAACCCTTTGATAACACATTGCTTCCAAAAATCACGAACACTGGGGTTCAGTGGAATTAGTGATTTAGCTAGTGTTTTGTGGCTGACCAATGGCAGGGCCAGGTCATTTGAGTCTAAATCCCATATTCTTTTTCCTGCCTCTGTCTTAATAATGGAATTCACTGGCTTACTACTGCCAAGTTAATTACCTGACTGTGTTGGAATAACATTGGAAATAAACTACAAAAATGTTGCAAAAATATTGTTTAACTCGCAAATCTATGGAGGTTCAACAGTGATAAAGTGGGATCGTAGCAGAGTGGAAATAGCATGAGATTTAGGGTCTGACAAGCCTGCTCCAGTTCTCACTACTACGTGCAAAGTGTTCAACAACCCTGGGCCTGTTTCTTCATATGTAAAATGGAGATGATAATTCCTAATGAATACACTTATGAGGATTAGAACTTTTAACAAATACCAAAGAACGCCTGTTAGATTTATTGGCACCTAATAAATGCCAGCTTTTATCAACTATTACGATTCATTTTGATTAACTTCAACATCATTGTCATTGAACAAGAGGGGGATTTAATACATTTCCAGGGTAATCTTGAGCTTGGGATAATGATTTTGGTAACTGTACAGAATAGTAGAAAATTAGCCTTTCATCTGGATGGGCGGTAAAGATTGGCTGATAGGCTCTTACTAAAGATGTAATGTTTTTCCATTCTCTGGATACTGAAGACTATTTTATTGTCTGTAAAAATAAGTTTGGCCATAGAAACAATTATTTCCAGAACTATGGAAACTCTGGAAGACTCTGGGCAATGTGTTTTGTTAACCAGCTGACACTGATACACCGAACTCTGCGTCTGCTTTTCCCCTTGTCCCTGTCATTGTCAGTTACTTTGTATTATGTCAGGATTTGGAAAACAGTTAATCAGGTTGGATTGCTAGGCAGCCTTGAGTCTGCCTTTGGTTTAATCACACACACATGCTGCCGCATTCATCGATTTTCCCTTTATGTAAGTTTCTTCATTATTGTGACACTTTACCATTGTCCATGCAAATGTGTTCACTGATTTCCATGTCAGAGAAAAGAAATGCCATATAAACAGAAGAATCCATGTGAAAGGGCAGCCAAAACAAAGGTGTGGAGTGCATTTAAAGATGCAACTTAGCAGAAAATCCAACTAGTCCAAATCCATGAAATCTGCGTAAGAAAATGTGAGCTGTCAAGAGATGGTAACGGCAATGCTTGCATTCCAGCAGAGTAGAAGTATAATGAAAACATAAGGAAGCATTTCAAAAACGGGCTGAAAACATTGATCAAAAAGCACCGCAACCATTGCATGGAGAAAAATAGATATCGTGCACTTAAGATATGTTAAGAGGGTAGATCTCATGTTGTGTTCTTACCACAAAAAAGGGGGAGACAAAAAAATTGGGGGAGGTGATGGCTATTTTTATTACCTTAATTATCACCTGTGTGATGGTAATATGAGGTATACGTATGTCCAAACTCACGAAATTATACACATGAATTATGTACAGCTTTTATATACCAATTACACCTCAATCAAGCTGGAGGAGAGGAGGATATTTATTGAGAACACAAAAGAAGAGGATTGCATGGAGACCCTGAAAGTAAGAAGACCACGGCAATATTCTTTTTTTAAGTCCATGGCCTCACTTTTTTAAATTAAGGGCTATTTTATTTTTTTGTAAGTGACTTTAATGACAGCATCTTTGAGAGCATCTGTGTATGAACCAGGGAGACTCACCCTCGCTGACAGTTGCTGGACCACGGCCACCGCAGCTGGAAAAGGGAGAATGTGAAGGCTGCGATCCCATTGTTGGTGTGGCATCTGCCCCTGGTGTTCCTGATGGTTTTCTGGGGCTCACTTTCTGTTTACAATGGGGAGTTTAGACTCTGAAAGTCCTTCTCAATCCGCCGTTCACAAATGTCTGCAGTGTCGGAGCACTGTCTATGAACTCATTGGTTATCTCTCAGGACGCCCATTCATGCTTCTGAAGTAGGTCAGGAAGGTACAGTTTTCTCCAGGCAGCCCACGGAGGAATCATCGCCAGAAGCCACCGCCCATCAGTTTGTGCTGGTGAACCTTGGCCCCCAGGGCCTGCTCACCGTAGGGGAGAGAGGAAGTGCTGCCGAAGCACAAACAGGTTTGGAAGACTCTTTGGAAAAAAATTGAGAGACACACACACCTGTCTCGTTAAGGTCTAACGGTACACATAAAGGAGTGTGGGCTCACACATGTCTGTGTGTGTGCGTGTGATGTTACCAAAACACGTTGACCCCACCTTGATCTGTCACCATAGTCACAAGAAGTGACTTCCGGGGCTCTTGGAAGTATCCAAAATTCAAACCCATCTTTAAAGGTAAAATGTGATGTTCAAAGGGAAATGTATGCAGTAGGTGCTACATGTCCATATATGGTTAATTTAAATAAATAGGAGACAGGCTCTGGAGACAGTTACAGATTCTCTCCTGCTCTCACTGTCGTATTTTGAGACATCCCATTTTTAGATGGAAGAGAAGTAGAGAGTTAGTGTTTGTGGCCACTGGTGCATGTTCACTGGGTCCTCGGAACCAGAGAGGTAGGCCTCATCACCACCGCTAATAACCAAGGAACCTGGGCTTCCCTGGTGGCGCAGTGGTTGAGGGTCCGCCTGCCGATGCAGGGGACACGGGTTCGTGCCCCGGTCCGGGAAGATCCCACGTGCCACGGAGCGGCTGGGCCGGTGAGCCATGGCCGCTGAGCCTGCGCGTCCGGAGCCTGTGCTCCGCAACGGGACAGGCCACAACAGTGACAGGCCCGCGTACCGCAAAAAATAAAAATAAAATAACCAAGGAACCTGGGGCCTAGGCTGTTACGGCAGCTTCGTGGTGAGTGGTGAAGCCAGAATAACTACCACTCCTTTGCCTTTGAAAACCAGTGTTCTTTGGACCACGCTGCCACAGTTCTGAAGGTGACAAAGTTCATTTTGGAGGTATAAGGGTATTTTTAGTCATATATTTATATATACACATATCTATTCTTTTTCAGCTTCTTTCCCCATATAGGTTATCACAAAATATTGAGTATAGATCCTGTGCTATACAGCAGGTCCTTGTTGTTTATCTATTTTATATATAGTAGTGTGTATATGTTAATCCCTACCTCCTAATTTATCCCTCCCCCCCGCTTTCCCCTTTGGTAACCATAAGTTTGTTTTCTATGTCTGTGGGTTTATTTCTGTTATATATATAAGTTCATTTGTATCATTATTTTTTAGATTCTACATATAAGTGATATATGATATTTGTCTTTCTCTATCTGGCTTACTTCACTTAGTATGGTAATCCCTAGGTCCATCCATATTGCTAAAAGTGGCATTATTTCATTCTGTTTTATGGCTGAGTAATATTCCATGGTGTGTGTGTGTGTGTGTGTGTGTGTGTATAAATATATGTAATAAATATTGTAAGTAGTGCTGCAATGAACACTGGGGTGCATATATCTTTTCAAACTATTATTTTCTCCAGATATAGGCCTGTGAGTGGGATTGTTGGGTCATACGGCAGCTCTACTTTTAGTTTTTTAAGGACCCTCCATACTGTCCTCCATAGTGGCTGTATCAATTTACATTTCCACCAACAGTGCAAGAGGGTTCCCTTTTCTCCACACCCTCTCCAGCATTTACTGTTTGTAGACTTTCTGATGATGGCCATTCTGACTGGTGTGAGGTGATACCTCATTGTGGTTTCAATTTGCATTTCTCTAATAATTAGCAACGTTGAGCATCTTCTCATGTGCCTTTTGGCCATCTGTATGTCTTCTTTGGATGGAGGTATAGGTTCTGATACTATATACTTTTGAAATGAATTAAATTCCTTTATAATCATACCTTATATTTCAGAGATGTCATTTTGTGGGGACTTTGGTGTATATATAGCTCAATGTCATTTCTTTTCACAGCCATACTTTCTTGGTTTCCATTTATCTTATGTGGCTTATACAGTGTTATTTATATCCTTTCATCTGAATTAGCTAACAGGAAAACCCAAAACAATTCTTAGTGATCTAAGTGATGTCTGTCATAAAAAATGCAAGCTGTCAAAAACCATGCCCTAATCTGAGCAGATCCCACTAACTTCACTACTTCTCTACCTTCCGAGTTGCCACAATACATTCATCCTATTAGGTTTTCCCCAGTGGGTGAAGAAAAAAGGAGAACTTTTTTTTTTTTTTTTTGCCATTATCAACGTTTCATTACGTAAAAGGAAAATGTCAAACAGATTGGGTAGGGTAGTCTCTTTTATAAAAGGAAGTAGGGCACACAGTTTATCAGGCAGAACAGAGAACTTTAACAAAGGTGGAGGATTTGCAGAACAAAGAAAGCATTCTGATTAAACACAAGCTCTTCACCAGCTCACCTCAAGTCTGTCATTAACCCCCATGAAAGCCTTTCAAATGACACACCTAGAAATGAGTGAAGAGAAACATTCTCAAAAGATGACATCCATTTTTTAAACCAAGGCAAATGTTTAAATTAATTAATTTAATTAATTTAAATTAATTAATTTAAATATTAAATTGTGCCTGGCATCAATCAGCATTTTTTTTGTTTGTTTTTTTTCAGTGTTTACTTACTTGATTTAATGTCTATGCACGACGTGGACATTGTAACACCTTTTGGAGGGAAGCTGTGAAAAAAAAATGTGGCACGGTTGGAAATGATTTGCTGCAAACACAGACATACTCAGAGGTAGTTAGCTATAGAATTTACAGAATGTTAGGCATACTTTCATGCATCTTTTCTTCTTCCTTAAACATTAAACATTCTTTTCAGAGACCTGACCTTGGGTGTAGTAAACCTATATTTTCCATAATGGCAGGAAACAATAGTACCCCTAGAACAAGTGTACCATTTATCTTGGAAAACACATAAATCCCATGTATTTATTATCATTAGGATTGTTGTTTGGATAACGAACATTTTAGGGAAATGAAGGTTATAGCTGAGGTGATAAAACTTAAGGAGACACACAGCACATACAGGCAAACTCACTCTAGAAAGAAGTCTGCCCACCTATCCAGAGAAAACTCTAATTCGAAAAGATACGTGCACCCCAATGTTCATAGTAGTACTATTTACAACAGCCAAAACATGGAAGCAACCTAAATGTCCATCGACAGATGAATGGATAAAGAAGATGTGGTACACACACACACACACACACACACACACACACACACACAGTGGAATATTACTCAGCCATAAAAAAGAATGAAATAATGCTACTTGCAGCAACATGGATGGATCTAGAGATTATCATACTAAGTGAAGTAAGTCAGACAGAGAAAGATAAATATAATATGATATCACTTAGAATCTAAAATATGACACAAATGAACTTATTTACAAAACAGAAACAGACCAACAGACATAGAAAACAAACTTATGGTTACCAAAGGGGAAATGGCGGGATAAATTAGGAGCTTGCGATTAACATATTCATGCTACTATATATAAAATAGATAAACAACAAGGACCTACTATATAGCACAGGGAACTATACCCAATATCTTGTAATAACCTATATGGGAAAAGAATATGAAAAAGAATATATATGCATAACTGAATCACCTTGCTGTACACCTGAACCTAACACAACATTGTGAATCAACTCTACTTCAATAAAAAATTTTTTAAAAAGAGAAAGAAAGCAATTATGACCAGACCATCAACCTCAATTAAGAGGAAATAAGTTTATGTTTTAAATATGAATGATGTAGTAAAAAGTTATGAGACATTCAAAAATAAATAAGAAATAAAGAGGTCTGCCCAACACATATGCACGTCTCTGCTTTGGGAAACTTTGCTTGACGTTATAGACTTTGGTCTCCATGTATAGCATTTGGTTCTCAGGGATGACCTTCCGTGCTGTATTATATTATTCTTAGCTTTCTGCGTACTAGGATGTTTTGCCGTCTTAAAGAATGCCTGTGGCTGGGGAGAGTCCACATCCTGTCTCCCAGCCCATCGTCCCAATATTCCTCTGCCTCCAGAATGCCAGGCCAGGTACCAGGCAACCAGACACACCCCGATAACCCAAAGCCACCTAAAGTATTCAACCTAGCCAGTCCTAAACTGTCTTTCCTGCCCTGCCTTGCCTTTCCCGAGGAAACCCCAATAAATGGCTCCCTAAATGCCCACCCCCCATCATCCGTCTCCTGACCACCCCGGTGTATCTGCCACGCGGCTGCACATGCGAGCCTCCTGCCTCTAGGACCTGAGCATATAATCACCTTGGTTTTCCTGAGTTCTCTTCCGTCTCCTCCTGTGGCTGCACCGACTGACCATCTCATTAAAAATTACAAGACAACTGCTGATAGAGGATGTACGTAAATTTCCCTAAGTGACTGTATTTATATAATTGGAGATGCCGTTCTTCTCTCTGTCACAGTGGTTGCCGTCCCTCAGGATGCTGACCCCCCAGGTCTCCCTCATGTGCCCACACCCACGAGATCTCACACTCACACAACAGACACATCACCTGCCTTTTTTTCCCTCTCTCCCTCATTCCTTCTAATTCCCTGCCTTCTGAACCCTAGGAAGTACTGAAGACGACTAGACCAAACATTCAAGCTTGCTAAATCGAGTCTCATGTAATGTAGCACAAAGTGTGTCCCAAGGCAGCTTCCACTCCACCCTACAGAATGTCCTCCCAACTCAGTCCCTTCCCGCTTTCTTTGCAGTGTGTAGGGATGTGGGGAATCATTCAGAGGGTCACGTACCCAACCACCAGACAGAGATGACTTCTTACCTGCATCCAGTGATTGAGTTGAGATGTCCTTCTTTATTGGAGACTAACTGTCCTCACCAGCATCTAATTATCCTGTATATTGGCAAACAAGAGTCCTTTCTTTTAATCCTCTTTTGGACAACTTTAATGTATTGTTTCTACTAAAAATACATGATTTGCTTAATTTAAAAATTCCCAAGCAGTATTCTACTGAGTTTTCACAGACAAATTGAGTATGGGAGAGCCATCCCAAGGTTTTCATTCCACTTTAGGAAGGCGTGATCCCATCCCCAGTGGTACCGCCAACAGCCCCAAAGGTGTGAACAATAAGATCTCAGTCAAAATAATTAATTAATCAGGCAAAGTGACCTCAACAAGAAGTCTTTAATTAAATATCTGTGTTTCTTTGTGAGGGTGTGGTGAGGGGGGGCTTGGTTTGCTATCAGTCACTGTGAGGAAAAAGAAATGAATGGCTGACAACCAAACTGAGAGATGAAATTTAAGGTTTTTTTTAGGTCAGCTTACAACGTGTCCTGGGGTCACACAAATTCAGCCTCCTCTCTTAAAATGTAAACATCTCCGATTATGGCCCAATTCAAATGGGTGTTCACAGTGACACCCCTGGCCATTGTGAGAGCCTTGGTCACCTAAGAAAAAATCAATTATGTTCAGTACTTTCCGCTGACTAGGGTCAAAGAGCAGCACGGTAACTTCAAGAAGCTTCTTAGCAATAGTTGAACCATAACCATCTTCTGATTCATTCTGACTTGACCATGGGGTGCACTTGACCAGAATTACCTCTTTATCAAATAGGGATCAAAGTCTTATCATAGGTTTATTCCCTCTTGAAAATATTTTCATACGGTTCTCAAATGTCAATTCTATTATATGCGTGCTTTCTGAAGTTTGTTTATGTGTAGCCTACCTTGTAGCAGAAAAGACCTGATTGCTTATAAAATTCAAGTAATACAACCAAGTAAAATGCATTCAAAATAGGTGTAAAAACACGAGGCATAGATATAATAAAAGCAGGAAAGTTAAACTGGGACCAGGAGTGAGGTAGACACAAAAATTTGGGCTATAAAGCCCTTCACATTTGTGAGTATAAATTATACTTTTGTCTTTAAGCCTTTAGCAGCCAAGCTTTTGCTCTAGAATTCTTCAATTTCACAGAAAACCAAATAGAGCTATCGTGTTCAAGGTAGTAAGCACCCATTAACATTAGTTAAAAACCAGCCTGTGAGATTCCAACAGGAAAATTAAACAGGCCAACAACTTTCTAACAAACTTTGTAGATCATAAAATGCCAGAAGCATACTGTGAGGGGCTGGGGGTAAGGAGTGGGAGTGGGGCAGTTTTACAGAAGCGACTCGTGTCTCCAGAATTCAGGCTGTTTCCATCCATAAAGACACGAGTCTTAGCAAATCAGACAGCAAAGGAGAGAGGCACCAGCACCTGACTTTGCTAACTAGGCACCCATCACCCTTCCCCTGTCACTGCAAAATACTCTCATTGAGAAGATTGTATCTTGTCTGTTTTTCATGCAATCTAAAAAGAGCCTCAAGGGTAAAAACCTAACCAGTGGAAACTTAACTAGTGCAATGTAAAGAATAATAATAAGGCCCATGTATGGCAATCAGCTTCATTAGTTTTTCCTTAGAATACCATGACTATTGAGATAGGAATATTCATTCCAAAATTAATGAATCCCATTCATATTACTTGGAATATCATAAATGTTGAGGTTCCCTCCCTGATAAGAAAAGTCAGGCTCTGGAGGCCAGGGCAGCGCGCTGGTGTGGCTACCAGAAGGCGCTTCCTAGAAAAGAGACAGGTGGATCCTGGCAGACAGTCTGAAGCCCCGTTCTGACCCTAAATGGGGCAAGGCAGGGAGGCAATGGCAAAGCCTGGAGTCAACCAAGCCAGAGACAGAGGGGAGGGGAGGGGAGGATGAAGCCCTGGCAGGTGGGAGAGTGCTGTTCACACAGCAGTCTCTCCACTCCTCAAAGCCACTGCTATTGACCAAACAGGAGCACTTAGAAGGAGCAAACAAGTGTGGGTGTCAAGAGGCTCCACGTGCCATCTCTCACCCCCCCACACACACACACACGTCCATCCAGACAGAGTGGGCTCACAGATGATAATGTTTCCAAACCAAACGTGGGTCCACTTGCCCACAAACACAGTAGAGCCCATCTGCTGACACCGGGTCGTGGTGAAGGAAAGTGCAGTGTTTACTGCAGATGCCAAGCAAGGAGTCCAGGTAGCTCGTGCTCAAAACGGCCTGCACTCCCCAATGGCTTTCAGGAAGGGGTTTTAAAAACAGGGTGAGGGGGGCTTCCCTGGTGGCGCAGTGGTTGAGAGTACGCCTGCCGCTGCAGGGGACACGGGTCCGTAGCCCGGTCTGGGAAGATCCCACATACCATGGAGCGGCTGGGCCCATAAGCCATGGCCGCTGAGCCTGCATATCCACAGCCTGTGCTCCACAACGGGAGAGGCCACAACAGTGAGAGGCCCGCATACTGCAAAAAAATAAAATAAAAATAAAAAAATTAAAAACAGAGTGAGGGAGGGGGGTGTGGGGTGTGTGATCAGCTCATGGACATTCTTCTGATTGGCTGGTGGGGAAGTCATTGGGAGTCGGCATCATCAACCTTCTGGTTCCAACCAGTCTGGGGTCTACGTGCTTGTGGGCAGCATGCAGTTAACTTCTCCCCCTGGTTGGGGCTTCAGCATCTTCAAAACATCTCAAGGACAAGGCTCAGAATATTATCTACAGTGCTTGAGGAGAAACTAAAAGTCCTTGAATTTGTTTAATGGCTAAACTATTATTATTTTGTCTTACTTGACTGTTTTCCCTCCTTTCTGCATTTTCTCACTTCTCTGATTAAATTTACCCTTTGGAACTCAGGAAAGACCTAGGAGGCTAAAGTTTTCTACAGACAAGAGGCAGGCGGAGGACATGGGGGTGGGTCTGTCCCAGGAAGGCCCCACAGGATCCTGCTCAGTTACCATAATAGCTATCATCTCATGAAGGTTTGGTGTTACACATTTTTCCGTCAACTTCATGGTGCACAAACCTCGGTTTATAATCCAGTCAACATTTTCGACCACCTTCCAGGTGCAGAGCCGTGGCCCCAGTGCTCTGGGGTCAGGGGTGACAAAAATGCACAAACATGGCACTTCCTCTCCCCGCCCAGAACTCACTGAAGGCCTGGAGCTGGGAGGAGGCTGTGGGGAAATGACAAACACATAGAAAGTGCTGGGCAGGACAGGCTGGTGCACACCGTCACCAAAGGGCAGCCAGGAGGAGAGGTCGCCACACAGAGGAAGCAGAAAAGACCCTTCAGTTGTCCATATGGGATCCAGGCATTGAACTTGGGTTAGGACTCCAACAGGTGGGCATTTCAAGGCAGCAGAAGCAACCTCAACAAGGCAGGAAAGTGAATGAAAAGTACGTGGAGAGAACAGGGACTTAATGTGTCCTGGTGGTCATTACACAGTCATGTGGTTGCTGGTTTGTTTTTCTGTGTCTTTTTTGTGGGTTTTTTTGCGGTACGCGGGCCTCTCACTGTTGTGGCCCCTCCCGCTGCGGAGCACAGGCCAGGATGCGCAGGCTCAGCGGCCATGGCTCACGGGCCCAGCCACTCCACTGCACGTGGGATCTTCCCGGACCGGGGCACGAACCCGTGTCCCCTGCATTGGCAAGCAGGCTCTCAACCACTGCACCACCAGGGAAGCCCGTGATTGCTGTTTTAATTTTATTTGTAAAAGACTTATTCAATTGTCTTGCAACTTACCCCAAAAGATCAATAACACCTTATGTAATTAATTCTAATTCTTATGCTAAGGCCAGGAAAGACTCAGTGTTTCACATATAAATTTTCATGGTTCTTGAGAACACTAACTTGCTTATTTTGCAGCATTCTGCTTCTGTAAATTTCTAGATACACTGAGGAATGTCCATGAGAAACAATCACAAAGATGTTAAATTAATCCCTCTTACAGAAAAATCACAGCTTCCCAATTTAGGTGTGGTCAAATTGGCAATCGCAGTCCCTGTTATGGTCAATTTTGCATTTAATAGTTACAGTGGCTACCTCTCATGAAATAATCAATTTATATACAGAGGACTGAACTGGTTTTGCAGCCCAGAAGTAGTGCCGTAAGCAAATGAAGCAGAATGAAACTTGATTAAAACAAAACTGATATGGTAGGTGACATAGTTAATAAAACTCATGGCTCTTCATAGATAAGGAATTCCTAATAGAGATGCATCAAATAAAATGTTAATTGTGCCACCAGAGAATTATACAATATCTCATCTTTAATGGAAAAGATAGGAAGACTACATAATTGCCTCATTGAAAAATTAAATCGTATTATCTTCTTATAAAAAGTAATGCCAAGAAACTTAATAAATTCTGAGCCTACCTTTTCAGAAAAAAAGTGTATTTTATTTTTAAGTGGTGCGATACACAGCATTTTAATTAGATGAAATAAGTATCGCAGAACCATTTGAGATTCATATTTCCAAACGGCAGAACAATTAGGAAATGAATTCACTTATTTAACATACTTTTCCAGTGCGATGAATCAAAACCATTCCACTGTAGGGATCAAAAAAATTGACTTGCAAAGTTAAATTACTCTCCTGGGCTTCCCTTCTAGGTCAATGTAAGTTAAGGTTAAAGCTTAGATAGCAGAGAGCAGTTGCTGGGATTTGATTCCTGAATTTCACGCTCTTATTTTCCAATTAATTTGGTACTTAGAAATATTTTTCCTGGAGGTCCATTTTAGTTCATTTATATCTTAGTTTTCCCCCAAAATTATTCACAGTGATTTAGAAAGATACATAAAATGTTGCAAGATAAAAGTTGAGGAGGGTGAAGCAAAAGTAAAATAAGGAGAGGAAAGCAGTGTGAAAAAAAATTCATATTTTATGGTAAGACAAGAAATATTTAAACATAAAAAATCCTTCTCTGCCCTTTGGCCTCCTCTCTCCCCACACTGTGCATCGTGTACCTCCATCAAGCATCAACCAACCTCCGCATCGGCAGGGATACCTGCTCAGCCATAAAGAACAGCATCAAAAAGATAACTCCTTAAAAGATAACATTCCTTCTTGTTTTTTTGTTTTTTGCGGCACGCGGGGCTCTCACTGTTGTGGCCTCTCCCGCTGTGGAGCACAGGCTCTGGACGCGCAGGCTCAGCGGCCATGGCTCACGGGCCCAGCCGCTCCGCGGCATGTGGGATCTTCCCGGACCGGGGCAGGAACTCGTGTCCCCTGCATCGGCAGGCGGACTCTCAACCACTGCGCCACCAGGGAAGCCCAACATTCCTTCTTGATCTTGTAAGGGACCACAGTGATGCTTAGATCTGGATTGTGTAAACTGTCAATAATATGTCATTTAATTTACAGCCCTCTGTCTCAAAAAACTTGTATAACTGCCTTGACTTCTAACAGGTGGAACAGTTCTCAGAGCTTTCTGAGAGGCTATTCCCAGGTTATAATCCTGAATTTGGCTCAAATAAAATTTTCCATTTCTTTCTTAGATCGACTGATAAGTTTGTCATCAACAGCAGTGTGAAGCCAAAGCGAGGGAGTGTGTATGATGCAGGCATGAGATTCTGGCCACAGATCTGCCTCTAGGGTTTCCAAGTAGTTACTATAGAGAGTGGACCACGTGTCAGAGTCCTGTAGCCAATCATACTTTCCAGAAACGTACCCAGCAGCGTTTCTCATCCCCTCTGCTTCTCTGGAACCTTGTTCCCAGTCAAGAGGTGAGCTCTATCCCCCTCCCCTTGAGCCTGGGGAATGACTCTGTAGCTGCCCCAGCACGTGGAAGACAACAGAAGTGATGCTACATGGCGTCCGTGACTAGACCGTTAAAGATGATACAGCCCCTCCCAGCTCTCTCTCGCTTTCTCTCTCCGGGGATGCTCTCACACTTGGGACCCAGCCACCACGTGTCAGGAATCCCAGGCCACAGGGAGAAGCCACATACAAGGGTTCCAGCCAACAGCACCAGTCAAGGTCTCGGCCAAAGCCATCATCAGAAGGATGAGCTCACAGACGATTCCAACCCCCAGCTGAGACCCCAGACACGGTGAGCAGAGACAAGACACCCTACTGTTTGCCCTGGTGGGATTCCTGGCCCGCAGACTTCCTGAGCATAATAGATGATCACTTTTCACCACTCAGTTTGAGGGTAATTTATGATGTGGCCATAGCCACTGCCATGGTCCTTTAGAGGAAGACAACTCTGGAGAATCTCAACCATTCCCAGCTCTGAGACCGGAGTCAAATTTCCGTTCTGGGTCTTCACTGAGAGAGCATCAGGAGGTGAGGAACGAGGTTCTCAGTGATATTCAGACGGCTTGACCTGCTGTAGAGATAGGTCACGGTGGGGAAAGTGTGCACTCAGACATGACTCAAAGACGCTAGTAGCAGAGGGGCGCAGGGCTTAGCACAGAGGGTTGGAGAAGCTGGAGGCCGGGGGGGTCGGTTACAAGTGGAATAGCAAGGAACCTTTATTTCCTACTCTTCGTTGCTGTTTGAAAATTTTACCCTAGTCATGTGCTTACTTTTAAAAAATTTTAAGTTAATGAGGCTTTGAGTCTCATATGAGAAATTTATAGTCTTCTAAATTTGTCTCTCTCTTTTTTTTTTTACTTGTTTTAACAAGCCTCACTAATATATTTTGCCCTTCTCATGTTCTCTCCCAAATATAGATATTTGGGGATGTATATCTTCTTATTTTTATGCGTTTGTCCTAACCACAGGCAACTCACCAGTGTAGTTGACCCATATTGCTTCTATAGTGCTACGTTAATTACCACTATCCCTTAGTTACTGAATTTTGAGAGCTGGCATCTGTGTGATGACCAAGGCATAATCAGGGGATTGTGGATTCTGACTGAATTCCCTGATGTTCTAATTAGTCAGAATCTCAATCTGTGATGCATCTTCCCAAACCAGCACTTCCAGTGACATGACGTTGAGTTCAATTTTAAATGGCACATAGAGTGTTTATTTGTTTTAACTAGCTGGCAGTGGCTAGTCGCAGAGATCTAAAGATTAATAACAGGGTCTTTCCCTGCAAGACTCTGTCCTCGTGTATATTTTATAATGTGTGCACTCATGTGACTGAGATAGAAGCATGTCTGGATGAGATCCACCCCGCCCAGGCAGTGCCTCAGAGGTGGCCAGCTTCCTTTATGGGATGTGTGAACTCCACATCCATCTGGCCATCCACCATAAACATCCTTTCTCTCAGGAGAACCGTTGATTCATGGAAAGCTTGAAGTTATATCCGTTGAGAAGTTAACTGAAATGCAGTATCTCTATGTTGTGGTTAAGTTCAGAGACGGAACTGGGGTGGGTTTGACATCTTTGGGAAATTGGGACGGGATGGGATGGGTTGCCGACTATGTGCCCTGCCACTTCAAACGCTGCCACTCTGAGTGTCACACCATGACCCGGACTGGTCTTGGTAACTATGTCAGTAAAGGATTTAACCTTGTCCAGGGAGATGTTTGGCCTTTGCCCTTGGACCCTGGAGGTAATCTCTAAACCCTTGGAATATCCTGCCTGATGAAATTGTATTTGTTTACCCGGGGGCTTTGAGTCACATCCACAAGGTGATGCAAGGGGCGAGGGGCTTTCAGTCAGTGGTATCAGCTTGACTTCCCAAGGGGCTGGAGGTTGAAGTCAGCCTTGTGGGTGACCACCCAGGTTTACACAATTAAGCCCCTGTAACGATTCTGGACACAAAGGCTTGGGTGAGCTTCCCTGGTTGGCAATTCTCCTGTGTGTGTCCTGCATCAATGCCAGGAAAGTGATGCTGTCCACCAGGAGAGGATAATTGGAAGCCCTGAATTTGGAACTTTCCAGACACTGCCGCATGGGCTTCTCCTCTGGCTGATTTTAACCTGTGTCCTTTAGATCTAATAAACCAGGACCGTAAGTCTAACAGCTTTTTGGTGAGTTCTGTGAGTCATTCTTGTGAAGTATTGGCTCTAAGGGTGGCCTTGAACGCCCCCGACATTTGTAACTGGTGTGGCAACAGCAGGGAATCCTATATGCCTCCTGAACTGTATCACTGGCCCTGGGCAAACAACAAGGATTATCAAGGATTGCAGGGAAAATAAAGTAGGAGTGCACGTGTGAGCTGAAGAGTAGTTCCTCAGCCAGAGCTGCTGGGAATCCTGAGGCTGGGTGCGAGGGTTAATAACCAACCAGGCCAAACAGAAGGCATCAGACACAGCCCATCATGGGGAGGGTGTTGGGATAGGACCCACATATCTACTGGGAGAAAAATGCCCAAGTTGTAGACTTGGTCTGATCTGAAAGGGTCTTCAGGTGCTGTACCCTTCAGTAGGAAGCCGCAGGGCTGGAAGAACACAGACTCACATGTCTCCCAGAATCCTAATACCTTCCCTAGACATGCCAAGGTCCAGGGGTTAGACATGCCTTTCCTTAATACCCTAGTCTTCTGAAAAGGTTTGGGGAGGCCCAGTCTAGATACTAATTAGTTAAGAAAACCACCCAGCGTAGGCGGAACTGAGTTAGTTATTCAGATTTAACACTTGCTCAAGCCAATTTCTCATGAGGGAACCACATACCAAGACCATCTATTATGGCTCTGCTGTTGAAGGAAGTGACCAGCGTGGAATCAGGCCACCATGAGAATGAAGCCCAGAGGCAAGAACACTGTTGTAACCCCTGAGCTGGCCCTCCACCATATCTGCCCAGGTCCGGAATCAGTTGGTCATCGAGGTCAGACCAGAGTCTGTGTGTGGAAGTGTGACCTCTCCTCTGCCCATGTGACCTTGCATTCTGGCTCACGACATCATGGACACAATTTGTCCAAACCTCAATGACTTTAGGTACCAGAGACCAGGGGTTCTAAGATACACAATCGAGATGACTTTTAGGAACCACCACAGTCCCCTAAGGACAAAACCCATGCATCTAGAGATTTACACCTGCGGGTCTCCTGAGGCTCATTGCAGGCATTTGGGGAAGCTGCTCTGAGTGTGGTTGGAAGTCCACAGAGCAAGGCTTCCTGCATCTGTGGTCCCTGGACCAGCAGCCTTAGCATCACTCAGGAACTAGTTAGACATGCACACTCCCAGGCTCCCCCCAGACCTGCTGAATCAGGGACTCTGGAGGTGGAGGCAAGCCACCTGCATTTTAGCAAGCCCTCCAGCTGGCTGGTTCTGATGCACACTCAAATCTAAGCACCATTGCCAGGGAGAGAATGGGAGGGTCACTGCCAGAGCTGGGGGAGAGGGATGGTAGGGATGGTGTGCGGCTTCACCTCTGTTGCCCTGTCTGTATTTAGCCCACTGACCATTGAAGTCTACTTCAAAAGTGAAGGAAAGTGTAACAGAGTGTGAGGAAGGGAAAATTTTAAATAAGGCAATAAAAAGAGGGGGTAAATTTAACAGAGAATAAACAAGGAATCAAGGGCAAAGAGAAGGAAGGAAAACAGAAAAGGAGCAAACATTTTAAAAAGGAAGTAAAAGACGGATGCAGGGAATTCCCTGGCGGTCCAGTGGTTAGGACTCGTCACTTTCACTGCCAAGGACCCTTGTTTGATCCCTGGTCAGGAAACTAGCCCCGCAGCATGGCCCCCCAATAAAAGAAAAAAAAAAAAAAGACGATGCAGGAAGCATGACCTGGAGAGATACAGTCAAGTTAAACGAAGCACCAGAGCTAGAGCTTCAAATCACGTTCAGGATTCAGGCAGGGCTGTACCCAGCCGCTCCACCACTCCCCAGTTAAATGACCTCCCAAGGCCTCAGTTTCCTTATCTGTAAAATGGGTAGTGTTGCTGTGAGGATTCAGTGACATAAGACATGTTTAAAGTGCTTAGCACAGTGACTGATACATAATAACTACCTAATCAATACCGGTTCTTTTTGTTAGAAATCAAAATCTATCACTAAAACAATGGCACCGCTAAACCATGGTAAACTCTGCGGTATAGAAAGGTATATTTGTAAGGAAAGAAGTAAAAAGCAGCAGGGAGAGAGGAAGAGGGAAAGACAAGGAGAAAAGAGAGGAAACAATTAGTCCCAGTTGAGACACACGCCTGAGACCCTCATGAAGCGCTGGGTGGAGCTGGCTTCTTGGCCTCCACCTCCTGCTGCCAGGCTGGATCCAGGCTCTTTTCTGAGCGCCTCGGGGGAGCTGGTCACACCCTTCAACTGCATGTTGCCTCCTTGCTTGTTCTGGAAGGGGAACCTCGTCTACACCTGCTCCGGCCTGGGCCACAGCTTTCGGTCCAGCCCACCCTGGGTGAGCAGTTCTGATCTGATTGGTCTGAGACCCAAACCTCGCAGGACCCTGCACCACAGAGGCACCCTTAGGCTCTGAGCTCCCCTCCCTCCTGATTCACTGCCTGTCCCCAGAGGGAACCCAGGTGGCCGGGCAGCCAGGCTGGGCAGGGAAGCCCTCTCCTTACTCTCTCTTGGGTGTGCAGCTGTGGGGGAAGGGACCAGGTTTTCCTTGGAATACAGCCGGCTTGTCTCTTTCCTCCCTGACTGCCCGTCAGCTGTGCCTATGCTGAAGGTCCCCAGGTTTACATGCATGGTGTGAGGGTCCCTTTTCAAAACTCCCAACCCGGCTGTATGTTAGAGCTCAGCTCTGGAGTATCAGTGGTTGCCCAAGTATCAATACTCAAGTGTTTTCATTCGGCTGTTCTTGTGTGTATTGTTCCCTTGGGTAGGTTGGGAGTCAAGCTGCTTGGGGTCCTTTGTCTATTTTTTTGGCTGCGCCGCACGGCATGTGGGATCTTAATTCCCTTACCGGGGATGGAACCCCTGCCCCCTGCAGTGGAAGCACAGAGCCCTAACCACTGGACTCTCAGGGAAGTCCCGGGGTCCCTTTTCTTAACACAGACAAAACTTCACCCTTAAGCCTAACAACAGAGACTGGCCCCTTTTAAGGAGGAGGTGGGAGGGGGACCCCTGTCAAGGAAGGTCCCGTCCCCTTCAGTAAACAGGTCTCTACCTTTGTGAAGCTTCAACAGCCCAGGAACTTTGGTCATTCGTGTGAGCGCTTAGACTTGAGGCTTTAATTGTTAATACTTACAGGATGCATCTATATAGTGGCTGAGTTCATTATATCGGTGTTTCCAAATATTCGTTCATTCAACAGATGTTTATGGGCCACCTACAAAAACACATAGTAGGGCATACTGACTGCCATCACAGTGCTGGGCTGTGAGGACAAGAAACCAGACACAGAGCGGCCTTTTCAAAACTATTTGGGGCGGGTATAGCGTGGTGCACAGAGTCCTTGGGCAGGGGTGGTGGAGAGGGGAGGTTAACGCGAGAAGAACATAAGAATTGAATTCCAGATTTTAGGAATTATTTGGAAGTTCCGACCCACGGGCCAGAGCTGAGGACCTGATTTCCTTTCATCCAGCTCCAGGCAGGCTGGCGGCAGTCCTGTTTTGTGCCTGCACTGAGGGTACAGAAGGAAGCAGTGCCGTACAACCTGGACACCTGGCTCTGTGTGGACCCCAGGGGTCCGTGTGGGTCCAGACTGTGACTCCATCCTCTCCCCCAGGTCTGTCCCTGTGCCCTTTCCACCTCCCCTTGTCTCTAGCCCAGCACCCAATAGCAACACGATGCAAGCCATCGATGTTTGTTTGTCTGTTGGTTCGTTTTTTATTGCAGTAGAGTTGATTTACAATGTTGTGTTAGTTTCAATGTTGTGAGTTCAGTGAACTCAACTCTCAATGAGTAGAGTTGATTTACAATGTTGTGTTAGGTGTACCGCAAAGCGATTCACTTGTGTATATATATATATATATATATATATATATATATATATGCTTTTTCAGATTCTTTTCCCATATAGGTTGTTACAAAATATTGAGTAGAGTTCCCCGTGCTATACAGTAGGCCCTTGATATTTATCTATTTTATATATAGTAGTATGTATCTATTGATCCCAGATTCCCAATTTATCCTCTCACCCCCTTTCCCCTTTGTAACCCTAAGTTTGTTTTCCATGTCTGTGGGTCTACTTCTGTTTTGTAAATAAGTTCATTTGTATCATTTTTTTAGATTCCACATATAAGAGATATTACATGATATTTGTCTTTCTTTGTCTGACTTACTTCACTTAGCATGATAATCTCTAGGATTGGATGTATTTTAAATTTTCTAGTAGATTAAAATTTTTTAATTAAAATTTAATTAAAATTTTTAAATTAAAAATTTCAGTAGATTAAAAAAGTAGAAAGGAAAAAGTAAAATTAATTTTAATAATACATTTTATTTACCCCAGTCCATCCAAAATATTATCACTTCAACTCATCATGAAGATTATAATTAATGAGATACTTTACATTCTGTTTTTTGCACTAAGACTTTGAATCCCTGTGTGCATTTTACACTGACAGCAGGTCTCAGTTCAAAGGAGCCACATTTCAGGTGCTCGACGGCCATATGTGCTGGCCTGTGGCCACCCTGCTGGACTGCTCAACGTTGGCCCCGGCTCTCTCCAGTTTTCTCCTTTCTTCCACCCCCAACTGTCTTGCTGCCATTTCTGCTTCTCTTGTATAACTTACAAGCATCTGTCCATAGTGTTAAACTTTCACAGAGACATTGTTCTTATTGCTTGTGTCAGAAACATGGGATTGCTCATTGCCATCACCATTTATAAAGTGTGTTTTCAGACGTGTGCAAGTTTCACCTTCACAAGAGCCCCCAGAGAAGGCAGAGCTGGCTGGGCTTGCTTGTTCCTGTCTTGGTCCGTTTGAGCTGCTTAACAAAATTTTGTAAACTGGGTGGCTTACCAGCCACAGACACTTATTTCTCCCAGTCGTGGAGGCTAGACATCTAAGAGCAAGTGCAGCATGGTCAGGATATGGGGAGAGCCGTCTTCGGGGTTGCAAACAGTTGGCTTCTCACTGTGTCCTCACGTGTTGAAGTGAACTCTTAACTCTTCATCCCCTGGTAAGGGCGTTAATCCCATCATAAGGGCTCTACCCCTATCACCTCATCCAAGTCTAATCACCTCCCCAAAGCCTCTCCTCCAAATATCATCATGTTAGGGATTAGCTTCAACATACGACTTTGGAGGGGGACACAAACATTCAGTCCAATAGCATCCCTCCTGGTCAGTTTCTCTAAAAGTAGCAATAATAACACTAACTAACACACAGCACTTACCGGGCGCAAGCACTGTTTGAAGAACTCCATTATATCAGCAAACAACATGTTAAATGAATTTTTTTTTATAGGTACCTCTTCTTTTATTTATGTACTTATTTATTTATTTTTGGCTGTGTTGGGTCTTCATTTCTGTGCGAGGGCTTTCTCTAGTTGTGGCAAGCGGGGGCCACTCTTCATCGCAGTGCGCGGGGCTCTCACTATCGCGGCCTCTCTCGCTGCGGAGCACAGGCTCCAGACACGCAGGCTCAGTAGTTGTGGCTCACGGGCCCAGGTGCTCCGCGGCATGTGGGATCCTCCCAGACCAGGGCTCGAACCCGTGTCCCCTGCATTAGCAGGCAGACTCTCAACCACTGCGCCACCAGGGAAGCCCCGTTAAATGAATTTTTTAATTTATATTACTGGAGACTTTTTCCCTGACAGTCAAATGTCCTTGTTAAAAAGGAGAAAAAGAACTCCTTTTTAAAATCCAAGCTTGTATGCCACATTACATGAGTTACAGACAGTGTGTAAACACACCTTCTCCTGTTGGCAGCAACAAAGAGAAAAGAGAGTATCAGTAAATCCTTAGGCCCCAAAGAGATTACCTTCTCTAAATATTGACCAGCATTTTTATAGTGTTGTACCAATAGCAACAGAACCCACACATAGTTGAAGCTAATCCTCACGAAAACCTCCAGGTACTTCTTCTTGTTGTGAGTGACAAAATGGGAGAGGCCCAAACTGGGACCCTGATCCGTCGGACCTCCAACCCAGGTCTCTTTCTCCCACCAATGTGGGCTTTTGTGTAACAATGACCACTTGATTACTCATCTTTTTAAATGTGTGTAATAGTCCTACCTAACTGTTGCTGACACTGCCTATTCAGAGGCCAAAAGTGCACCCTCCATTATGACTATCATCCTTATTAGAATAGCAGCAGCCACGCTCACTAAATCGTTACTATGTTGCTGTTCTAAGGGCTTGACACCTACCAGCTCAATCACCAAGACTTTAAATCCTAAAATAACTTACATCTACAGATTTCCTATTATCCATTCAACTCTTATACAACTGTGGAGAACAGCTATAGAGGAAAGAGTGTTGGCTGTGGAATAAAAAAAAAAGAAATGGATTCAAATTCAGTCTCTTATACTTACTGGCTGGATGACCTTTGAAAAGTTTCTCACTCTCTGTACTGACTTTGCAGGGTTGTTGTGTTGAAGTATGTTTAGTGCATTGAACAGAACCTGGTTTGTGACAGTCCCTACAGAGCATCCCTTAGTTTTAGAAGCAGTAGCGGGAGGCACGTGTTGGTGTCATATTCATCAGACAGGTAACATAGTGGTTGGGTATCCAGGATATGGACTTGTGTCTTCCTGTTCTGAGGCAGCTTTTTATCCCAGGTGCCACGTGCCCCCCTCTTGACAAGGTTGGCCTGGGTCTCCGGTAACTTCTAAGCACTGTAGCCACGAAAGCTGGCAGATAGCGTCCTCACACTTAGGTCTCTGTGCTTTATTACGGCCACCTTCTAAATAATCAAGTGCTACAGAGTGACAGCACCTTGACTGTGACAACCCTGACACCTAGCTGCTCGGAGATCATATTAGAACATGGACTTCATCTGGAACTTGAGGGCTTTTGTTTTTGCTTAGTTGAAGTGAGATCCTAAGCAATTATACTCTAGTTTGTGAATAATGATTGCACTGGCTTAATTGCATTCTATTTGAATAGAATTCCAAACACTTTTCTTGAAAAATAATGGACTCAACTTTGCAGCCCTTACACTATTTCTGCTTCAGAATCAAGAGCTCTTAATGAGCTTCTTTTCTGACTAAATCTGGGTGGGTAAATTCTTAGACTGAGGCTATAAACTCCTGACAGGCAGAGGAATAAGGGCACAAGCTCCCTGTTCATTTTGTTTAAAGGTTTCATATTTCACTTAGAACCCTGAATACATGTGCAAGCCAAATCATACTTAATTTGGCACTTAAGAAACAGAAACTAATAAATGTAGGCATTTCAGTTGTCCAACTGCAGGCTCATAAATTAATTCTTATGAAAATAGAACGAACTAATTCAAGCCAATGAGCCACCATATTTAGAAGAAATTACACTTAAAACACTGACAATTTTAATTCTTATATTTTGGGGGTGGTATGCTCATATAACATGTTTTTAACCTACAAGAACAAGATTTACTTTGAGACAGACAGGAGATACTTTCTTATTAAGAAGATACTGCAAATCCTCTTTAACCTTGTGCAATGTACTAAATGTTTGTGTCCCCCTGAAATTCATATGATGAAATCTAACCTCACAATGTGATGGTATTAAGAGATGGGGTCTTTGGGAGGTAATTAGGTCATAAGAGTAGAGATCTCAAGAATGAGATTAGTTTAAACCTTGAAAGATCTCATCACAAGAAAAAATGCCTCTCTGTTCAACCTAGTATAAAAGCACAGGTTTTGCCACTTCTTTGAGATCATCATTTCCTTATGAGGGCTGCCATGTCACATACAACTTATATATTAAGTAAGCTGGTCTGTTTTTCTCCTGTTAATCAGCCTTATGTCTATTTAATTCTCAGAGTCAGCCAGAGACCTTAGGTTTTTCCTTCCTCACAGTTTCTGGACAATAAGGATGTGACCTTAAGAGGCTGGCATGCCCACTCCTGCCCTCTCCAGAACCGGTGGAGGGGATCCTGGAAGAACTGAAAAAGGCCAGCAGAAGGTAAAAATTCTTAACAAAATCAGCTCTCCTGAATCTCTAGCACTGGTCAAGAGGAAGGTAAAATTTTCTTCTTGTCCCTTCCTTTCCAAGTTCAAGTTGGCAGGAGAAAAACATTTGTAAAAAAAACTGGTTCTCCCTATCAATCTACCAATGGTGTTTTTCACAGAACTAGAACAAAAAATTTCACAATTTGTATGGAAACACAAAAGACCCCGAATAGCCAAAGCAATCTTGAAAAAGAAAAACGGAGCTGGAGGAATCAGGCTCCCTGACTTCAGACTATACTACAAAGCTACAGTAATCAAGACAGTATGGTACTGGCACAAAAACAGAAAGAGAGATCAATGGAACAGGATTGAAAGCCCAAAGATAAACCCACGCAGATATGGTCGTTCACCTTATCTTTGATAAAGGAGACAAGAATATACACTGCAGAAAAGACAGCCTCTTCAATAAATGGTGCTGAGAAAACTGGACAGCTACATGCAAAACAATGAAATTAGAACACTCCCTAACACCATACACAAAAATAAACTCAAAATGGATTAAAGACCTAAATGTAAGGCCAGACACTATCAAACTCTTAGAGGAAAACATTGGCAGAACACTCTATGACATAAATCACAGCAAGATCCTTTTTGACCCACCTCCTAGAGAAATGGAAATAAAAACAATAATAAATAAATGGGACCTAATGAAACTTCAAAGCTTTTGCACAGCAAAGGAAACCATAAACAAGATGAAAAGACAACCCTTAGAATGGGAGAAAGTATTTGCAAATGAAGCAACTGACAAAGGATTAATCTCCAAAACATACAAGCAGCTCATGCAGCTCAATATCAAAAAAACAAACAACCTAATCCAAAAATGGGCAGAAGAACTAAATAGACATTTCTCTAAAGAAGATATACAGATTGCCAACAAACACATGAAAGGATGCACAATATCATTAAGCATTAGAGAAATGCAAATCAAAACTGCAATGAGATATCATCTCACACCAGTCAGAATGACCATCATCCAAAAACCTAGAAACAATAAATGCTGGAGAGGGTGTGGAGAAAAGGGAACCCTCTTGCACTGTTGGTGGGAATGTAAATTGATACAGCCACTACGGAGAACAGTATGGAGGTTCCTTAAAAAACTAAAAATAGAACTACCATATGACCCAGCAATCTCACTCCTGGGCATATACCCTGAGAAAACCATAATTCAAAAAGAGTCATGTACCACAATGTTCATTGCAGCTCTATTTACAATAACCAGGACATGGAAGCAACCTAAGTGTCCATCGACAGATGAATGGATAAAGAAGATGTGGCACATATATACAATGGAATATTACTCAGCCATAAAAAGAAATGAAATTGAGTTATTTGCAGTGAGGTGGATGGATCTAGAGTCTGTCATAGAGAGTGAAGTAAGTCAGAAAGAGAAAAACAAATACCGTATGTTAACATATGTATATGGAATCTCAAAAAAAACAAAAGGTTCTGAAGAACTTAGGGGCAGGACAGCAATAAAGAAACAGATGTAGAGAATGGACTTGCGGACACGGGGAGAGGGAATGATAAGCTGGGATGAAGTGAGAGAGTGGCATGGACTTATATACACTCCCAAATGTAAAATAGATAGCTGGTGGGAAGCAGCCGCATAGCACAGGGAGATCAGCTCGGTGCTTTGTGACCACCTAGAGGGGTGGGATAGGGAGTGTGGGAGGGAGGCTCAAGAGGGAGGGGATATGGGGATATATGTATATGTATAGCTGATTCACTTTGTTGTACAGCAGAAAACTAACACAACATTGTAAAGAAATTATACTCCTATAAATATGTTAAAAATAATAATAATAATAATTGGTTCTTTGTGTTGCAACTCTTGTGAGTTTGTTTTGGGTGCCCACCGATGATTGATCCTTTCCCTCCCAGGGATAGCCGTGCTTTCCTCTGTGTCTCGTTTTGTGTACCGAGAGCTTGGCTGACTTTCCACCTGCGGGGACGTGGGCAGAGGTGGGTGGGCGTGGGTTGGACCCGTGTCTGCAGGCAGCCAGTCATCAGATTGGAGGCCCCCAGAATGGGGCGGGGCAGAATGTGGCTGCACCCCATGGGCGGCTATCATCCTACCAACAGTTAAGAGTTTTCCGGGAGCCTTGCTTCAGTCTTTCTTTCGGCTGCCTGTGGGAGTAGCTCTGGATCTTGGGAGGCCTACAACTTTTGCATCCTCTTTGGGGATGGCTCTTGGGACCACAGTTAAGACATTAAAAGGCTTATTGGTTTTAAGCCATAAAAAGGCTTATTGGCTTAGAGTCACATTGAAATAGATATATCTTTCAAGATTTGGACTTTTATATCTAAAATGATTTTTTAGAGATCTGACATTCTAAACAAGTATCCTATTGTTATCAATGGGAAGATCTGACTGAAAAGGAAAAAACGATAAGGCAAAGATGAGGATCAACTCTTATAGAAATTAGTAAATTTTATGTTTCTCTGTTTATACCTAACTCATAGCTAAGGTTTAAAATGAAAACTACAAGACCTGTGTTTGTTGAAATTGAGTTATTTGTCATGAGGTGGATGGATCTAGAGTCTGTCATACAGAGTAAAGTAAGTCAGAAAGAGAAAAACAAATACCGTATGCTAACACATATATATGGAATCTAAAAAAAAAAAAGGTTCTGATGAACCTAGGGGCAAGACAGGAATAAAGACGCAGATGTAGAGAATGGACTTGAGGGCACGGGGAGGGGGAAGGGTAAGCTGGGACAAAGTGAGAGAGTGGCATGGACTTATATATACTACCAAATTTTAAATAGATAGCTAGTGGGAAGCAGCCTCATAGCACAGGGAGATCAGCTCAGTGCTTTGTGACCACCTAGAGGGGTGGGATAGGGAGGGTGGGAGGGAGGGAGATGCAAGAGGGAGGAGATATGGGGATATATGTATAAATATAGCTAACTCGCTTTGTTATACAGCATAAACTAACACACCATTGTAGAGCAATTATACCCCAATAAAGATGTTAACAAAAGAAATCAAGATGTGTGTTTGTGTCTCTCTGTGTTTCTATGTATGCATGTTGTGTATATGTGATCTTTTTCTTACCTCCAGATGATATTCCCGAGAAAAGTAACTTAAGATGATGGACAGCTTTGTTTAATGTCTCATGAAATTCTGATGATCAATTCAAACATGCTTGTTAAAAACAAGTGAAATAAATGGATGTAAGTGGGATAAAATTTATAAATAAACTTTCTCAAAAATGATTATGTTTTATAAAATATGTCGGCTTAAAAGTAGTTTCCTAACCTTTTTTGGTTTCTTGAAACCTTAAAGTTATACTAACTTAAGTTAAATAATGGATATTCATTGAATATCTAGGTCCTTTCCAAATAACATAAAACATTGAAACACTAACTGCTAAACATAAGTTTATCTATTTTTGACATCTTAAGTTTTACAGAGACAAAGGATATTTGAGTTTACTAATACACATGTTCCTTTTTGTCATGTGGAAAAATTGCAGTATGAAAAAGAATTTACTTATAAATCATGAATTGGTATATTCATAAAATGTGTTAATTTGCTACAGAATGCTAGTATATGACAGGCAATCAATATATGTAAATGAAACTACTAGAAACCAGAAAGGTGAAGGGAAACAATTCCATATGCAAAGTTTGAAAGGAAAGTGGGATGTATTTTTAATTTAAAAAAAGAAAAGAAAAGATATGAGATATGAAGTATATGTTTCTGTTACGGGAAAAAGAGACAAATTTTGTCCTAAAATAAAATGTCTGTTTGTTCTAGTCATGAACAATGAGAAATGGAAAAGAGAAGGACAAAACCTAAATGGATATAGGAAGTTGCAGAAGGTTTGTGGGGAAAAAACTTTTTTCTGTTGCAATGTCAAAGATGACTAAGATGAAATGGATTTATTTATAAGCGCTTTCTAAATGAGCTCAATAATATACTGATGAAAAGCTAGTATCAATTTTCTCTCAGTTAAAATGACAAAGTTTCAGCTCCACTTGGTCGGGGATCAAGATGGTGGGGCAGGAAGACCTGAACTCACCTCATCCCATGGGCACAACAAAACTGCAAGTACATACAGAGCAACTGTCTATGAGAGTGACCTGCACACTAGCAGAAAGGATACAGAGGAACCACGAGATGGGTAGGAGTGGAGATGTGGTTTTTTGGGTCAGCAACCCACAGAGGGAGGTAAAATCACAAGCATAGAGGTCCTCCCTGAGAGTGAGGGGTCTGAGTCCCACAGCAGGCCCCTCAAGCCTGGGACTCCTGACGTGGAGAATGAGCCGCAGAAAGCCAAGCTTTGAAAACAGGTAGGTTTATCTTGGGGGAGCAGGACGGCTGTAGGAAACAGAGACTTTGCTCTTAAGGGGCACTTGCAAAATCTCACTCACTCCAAATCCCAGCACAGAGGCAGTAGTTTGACAGGAGCCTGGGTCACACCCACTTGCTGATCTTGGAGAGCCCCCTGGAGAGGCAGGAGGCAAGTGGAACTCCCCCTGGGGAATGAGATTCTGCCAGCAGCCACTTTGGGATCTCATTCTATCGCGATAACACCAGTGCTGGCTAGAGCCATTTTATTTATTTATTTATTTATTTGCAATTTTAATTGAAGTATAGTTGATTTACAACATCGTGTTACTTACAGGTACATATAGCACAGTGATTCAGCTATATATATATATATATATATATATATATATATATGTTGAAACTAAAGTGTTAGTTTCAGGTGTACAGCACCGTTATTTGGTTATATATATATATATATATATATATATATATATATACAGATAGAATATATTCTTTATACACATATATATATATATGTTGAAACTAATGTGTTAGTTTCAGGTGTACAGCACCGT
>NW_021703771.1:7279300-7318215 GCF_005190385.1 Monodon monoceros | reverse complement strand
ATATATATATTCCTTTTCAGATTCTTTATATATATATATAAAGATTATTACAAAATATTGAGTAGAGTTACCTGTGCTATACAGTAGGTCCTCGTTGCTTACATATTTTATATATAGTACTGTTTATATATTAATCCCAACCTCCTAATTTATCCCTCCCCCCTCTTTCCGCTTTGGTAACCATAAGTTTCTTTTTTTTTTAACATCTTTATTAGAGTATAATTGCTTTACAGTGGTGTGTCAGTTTTTGCTTAATAACAAAGTGAATCAGTTATACATATACATATGTCCCCCATATCTCTTCCCTCTTGCATCTCCCTCCCTCCCACCCTCCCTATCCCACCCCTCTAAGTGGTCACAAAGCACCGAGCTGATCTCCCTGTGCTATGTGGCTGCTTCCCACTAGCTATCTATTTTACGTTTGGTAGTGTATATGAGTCCATGCCACTCTCTTGCTTTGTCCCAGCTTCCCCTTCCCCCTCCCCATATCCTCAAGTCCATTCTCTAGTAGGTCTGCATCTTTATTCCCATCTTGCCCTTAGGTTCTTCTGACCATTTTCTTTTCTTTTCTTTTCTTTTTTTAAGATTCCATATATATGTGTTAGCATACCGTATTAATTTTTCTCTTTCTGACTTACTTCACTCTTTATGACAGTCTCTAGGTCCATCCACCTCACTACAAATAACTCAGTTTCATTCCACTTTAAGGCTGAGGAATATTTCATTGTATATATGTGCCACATCTTCTTTATCAATTCATCCAATGATAGACACTTAGGTGGATTCCATATCCTGGCTATTGTAAATAGAGCTGCAATGAACATTGTGGTACATGACTCTTTTTCAATTATGGTTTTCTCAGGCTTATGCCCACTAGTGGGATTGCTGGGTCATATGGTAGTTCTATTTTTAGTTTTTTAAGGAACCTCCATACTGTTCTCCATAGTGGCTGTATCAATTTACATTCCCACCAACAGGGCAAGAGGGTTCCCTTTTCTCCACACCCTCTCCAGCATTTATTGTTTCTAGGTTTTTGGATGATGGCCATTCTGACTGGTGTGAGGTGATATCTCATTGTAGTTTTGATTTGTATTTCTCTAATGATTAATGATGTTGACCATTCTTTCATGTGTTTGTTGGCAATCTGTATATCTTTTTTGGAGAAATGTCTATATAGGTTTTCTGCCCTTTTTTAGATTGGGTTGTTTGTTTTATTGATATTGAGCTGCATGAGTTGCTTGTACGTTTGGAGATTAATCCTTTGTCAGTTGCTTCATTTGCAAATATTTTCTCCCATTCTGACAGTTGTCTTTTTGTCTTGTTTATGGTTTCCTTTGCTGTGCAAAAGCTTTGAAGTTTCATTAGGTCCCATTTATTTATTATTGTTTTTATTTCCATTTCTCTAGGAGGTGGGTCAAAAAGGATCTTGCTGTGATATATGTCATAGACTGTTCTGCCTATGTTTTCCTCTAAGAGTTTGATAGTGTCTGGCCTTATATTTAGGTCTTTAAACCATTTTGAGTTTATTTTTGTGTATGGTGTTAGGGAGTGTTGTTATTTCATTCTTTTACATGCAGCTGTCCAGTATTCCTAGCACCACTTATTGAAGAAGCTGTCTTTTCTCCACTGTATATTCTTGCCTCCTTTATCAAAGATAAGGTGACCATATGTGCATGGGTTTATCTCTGGGCTTTCTATCCTGTTCCATTGATCTATATTTCTGTTTTTGTGCCAATACCATACTGTCTTGATTACTGTAGCTTTGTAGTATAGTCTGAAGTCTGGGAGGCTGATTCCTCCAGCTCTTTTTTCGTTCTCAAGATTGCTTTGGCTATTCGAGGTCTTTTGTGTTTCCATACAAATTGTGAAATTTTTTGTTCTACTTCTGTGAAAACTGCCATTGGTAGTTTAATAGGGATTGCATTGAATCTGTAGATTACTTTGGGTAGTAGAGTCATTTTCACAGTGTTGATTCTTCCAGTCCAAGAACATGATATATATCTCCATCTATTTGTATCATCTTTAATTTCTTTCATCAGTGTCTTATAGTTTTCTGCATACAGGTCTTTTGTCTCCTTAGGTAGGTTTATTCCTAGATATTTTATTCTTTTGTTGCAATGGTAAATGGGAGTGTTTTCTTAATTTACTTTCAGAGTTTTCATCATTAGTGTATAGGAATGCAAGAGATTTCTGTGCATTAATTTTGTATCCTGCTGCTTTACCAAATTCATTGATTAGCTCTTGTAGTTTTCCGGTAGCATCTTTAGGATTCTCTATGTATAGTATCATGTCATCTGCAAACTGTGACAGCTTTACTTCTTCTTTTCCAATTTGGATTCCTTTTATTTCTTTTTCTTCTCCGATTGCTGTGGATAAAACTTCCAACACTATGTTGAATAATAGTGGTGAGAGTGAGCAACCTTATCTTATTCCTGATCTTAGTGGAAATGGTTTCAGTTTTTCACCATTGAGGGTGATGTTGGCTGTGGGTTTGTCATATATGGCCTTTATTATGTTGAGGTAAGTTCCCTCTATGCCTACTTTCTGGAGCGTTTTTATCATAAATGGGTGTTGAATTTTGTCAAAAGTTTTCTCTGCATCTATTGAGATGATCATATGGTTTTTCTCCTTCAATTTGTTAATATGGTGTATCACGTTGATTGATTTGCATATATTGAAGAATCCTTGCATTCCTGGGATAAACCCCACTTGATCATAATGTATGATCCTTTTAATGTGCTGTTGGATTCTGTTTGCTAGTATTTTGTTGAGGATTTTTGCATCTATGTTCATCAGTGATATTGGCCTGTAGTTTTCTTTCTTTGTGACATCTTTGTCTGGTTTTGGTATCAGAGTGATGGTGGCCTCATAGAATGAGTTTGGGAGTGTTCCTCCCTCTGCTATATTTTGGAAGAGTTTGAGAAGGATAGGTGTTAGTTAGCTCTTCCCTAAATGTTTGATAGAATTCGCCTGTGAAGCCATCTGGTCCTGGGCTTTTGCTTGTTGGAAGATTTTTAATCACAGTTTCAATTTCAGTGCTTGTGATTGGTCTGTTCATATTTTCTGTTTCTTCCTGATTCAGTCTTGGCAGGTTGTGCATTTCTAAGAATTTGTGCATTTCTTCCAGGTTGTCCATTTAATTGGCATAGAGTTGCTTGTAGTAATCTCTCATGATCTTTTGTATTTCTGCAGTTTCAGTTGTTACTTCTTTTTCATTTCTAATTCTATTGAGTTGAATCTTCTCCCTTTTTTTCTTGATAAGTCTGGCTAATGGTTTATCAATTTTGTTTATCTCCTCCAAGAACCAGCTTTTAGTTTTATTAGTCTTTGCTATTGTTTCCTTCATTTCTTTTTCATTTATTTCTGATCTGATCTTTATGATTTCTTTCCTTCTGCAATCTTTCCAACAGATTGGCCTGTTCCTATTTTCTATTTCTTTCTGAGTCAATCTTGGGAGCTAGTACCTTTCTCAGAATTTGTCCATTTCTTCTAGCTTGTTCATTTTATTGGCATATAGTTGCTTGTAGTAGTCTCTTATGGTCCTTTGTATTTCTGTAGTATCAGTTATAACTTCTCATTTTTCATTTCTAAAGGTTTATCAATTTTGTTTAACTTTTCAAAGAATCAGCTTTTAGTTTCATTGATCTTTTCTGTTATTTTCTTAGTCTCTATATCATTTATTTCTGCTCTGATCATTATGATTTCTTTCCTTCTACTAACTTTGGGCTTTGTTTGTCCTTCTTTCTCTAGTTCTTTTAGGTGTAACGTTAGTTTGTTTACTTGAGATTTTTTTGTGTTTCCTGAGGTAGCTTGTATCACTGTAAACTTCCCTTAGAACTGCTTTCTTGCATCCCATAGGTTTTGGATCGTTGTATTTTCATTTTAATTTGTCTCTAGGTATTTTTTACTTCCTCTTTGATTTCTTCAGTGAACCATTGGTTGTTTAGTAGCATATTGTTTAGCCTCCACGTGTCTATGTTTTTTGCAGTTTTTTTCTTATAGTTAATTTCTAGTCTCACAGCATTGTGATCGTAAAAGATAGTTGATATGATTTCAATTTTCTTAAATTTACTGAGGCTTGCTTTGTGGCCCAGCATGTGATCTATCCTGGAGAATGTTCCATGTGCACTTCCAAAGAATATGTATTCTTCTGCTCTTGGATGGAACACTCTATAAATGTCAATTAAGTCCGTCTGGTCGAATGTGTCATATAAGGCCTGTATTTCCTTATTGATTTTCTGTCTGGATGATCTGCCCAGTGAGGTAAGTGGTGTGTTAAAGTCCCCCACTATTATTGTGTTACTGTCATTTCTCCTTTTATGTCTGTTAACATTTGCCTTTTCTATTGAGGTGCTCCTGTGTTGGATGCATATATATTTACAATTGTTATATCTTCTTCTTGGATTGCTCCCTTGATCATTATGTAGTGGCTTTTTCTCTTCTAACAGTCTTTATTTTAAAGTCTATTTTGTCTGATATGAGTATTGCTACTCCAGCTTTCTTTTGATTTCCATTTCATGGAATACCTTTTCCATCCCCTCACTTACAGTCTGTGTGTGTCTCTAGATCTGAAGTGAGCCTCTTGTAGACAGCATGTATACTTGTCTTGTTTTTGTATCCATTCAGCCAGTCTGTGTCTTTTGGTTAGAACATTTAGTCCATTTACGTTTAAGGTAATTATCAATAGGTGTGTTCTTGATGCCATTTTATTCATTGTTTTGGATTTGTTTTTGCAGGTCTTCCCACCTCTTCTCTCCTCTTGTGATTTGATGACTCTCTTCAGTATTATGTTTTGATTCCTTTTTCTTTTTTGTCTGTATATCTGTTATAGATTTTTTGTTTGCAGTTACCACGAGGCTTTTGTGTCACAATCTGTATATATAGTTGATTGTTTTAAGTTGCTGATCTCCTCATTTCAAATGCATTTTTAAAACCCTGCATTTGTACTCTCCTCCCCTCATTATTACTGTTTTGATATCATATTTTACATATCATTGTTTTATGTATCCCTTAACTGCTTATTGTGGATACAGTTGCTTTTACAACTTTTGTCTTTTAACCTCCCTACTATCTTTGTGTGTGGATGATTTCTTACCTTTACTGTATGTTTGTCTTTACCGGTGAGCTTTTACATTTTTCAATTTTCTTGTCTCTAGTTTTGGCCTTTCTTTTTCCTAGAGAAGTTCCTTTAACATTTGTAAAGCTGGTTTGGTGGTGCTGGACTGTTTGAACTTTTGCTTGTCTGGAAATCTTTTGATTTCTCCATCAAATCTGAGGAGAGAGCCTTGCTAGGTAGAGCATTCTTGGCTGTAATTTTTCCCCTTTCATCACTTTAAATATATCATGCCTCTCCCTTCTGTCCTGCAGCATTTCTGCTAAAAAGTCAGCTGATATCCTCATGGGAGTTTCCTTGTGTGTTATTTGTTGCTTTTCCCTTGCTGCTTTTAATAGTCTATCTTTAATTTTGGTCATTTTGATTACAATGTGTCTTGTTGTGTTCCTCTGCAGGTTAATCCTGTGTGGAACTATCTGTGCTTCCTGGACTTGGGTGACTGTTTCCATTCCCAGTTTAGTGAAGTTTTCAGCTATTATCCCTTCAAATATTTTCTCAGGCCCTTTCTCTCTCTCTTCTCCTTCTGGGACCCCTATAACATGAATATTAGTGTGCTTGATGGTGTCCCATTTCTTTTCATTCTCTTTCCTGTTCAGCAGCAGTGATTTCCACTACTCTGTCTTCCAGCTCACTGATCCATTGGGTTTATATATATATATATATATATATATATATATATATATATATATATACATATATATATGTGTGTGTATATATATGTGTATATATATATATACACATAGGAGTATAATTGCTTTACAATGTTGTGTTAGTTTCTGCTGTACAACAAAGTGAATCAGCTGTATGTATATATATATCTCCATATCTCCTCGCTCTTGCATCTCCCTCCCACCCTTCCTATCCCACCCCTCTAGGTGGTCACAAAGCTTCGAGCTGATCTCCCTGTGCTATGTAGCAGCTTCCCAGTAGCCATCCATTTTACATTTGGTAGTGTATATATGTCCATGCCACTCTCTCACTTCATCCCAGCTTCCCCTTCCCCCACTGTGTCCTCAAGTCTGTTCTCTACATCTGACTCTTTATTCCTGCATTGCCACTAGGTTCATCAGTACCGTTGTTTTTAGATTGCATATATGTGCGTTAGCATATAGTATTTGTTTTTCTCTTTCTGACTTCATTCTGTATGACAGACTCTAGGTCCATCCACCTCATTACAAATAACTCAATTTCATTCCTTTTTATGGCTGAGTAATATTCCATTGCATATATGTGCCACATCTTCTTTATCCATTCATCTGTCAGTGGACAGGTAGGTTGCTTCCATATCCTGGCTATTGTAAATAGAGCTGCAATGAATATTGTGGTACATTTCTCTTTTTGAATTATGGTTTTCTCAGGGTAGTGGGATTGCTGGGTCATATGGTAGTTCTATTTTTAGTTTTTTAAGGAACCTGGTGCATTCTGACTCATTAAATTTACTATTGATTCCTTCTGTATAGTTTTCATTTCAGTTATTGTATTCTTTATCTCTGTTTGGTTGTTCTTTATATTTTCTAATTCTTTGTTTAAAACTTCTAATTTCTTGCTCTGTGCAACCATTCTCTCCCAAGTTTTTTGATCATTTTTATGATCATTACTCTGAAATCTTTCTTGGGTAGGTTGCCTATCTTCACTTCCTTTAGTTCTTTTTCTGGGGTTTTATCTTGTTCCTCATCTAGAACATATTCCTTAGCCACCTAATTTTGTCTAAATAACTATTTGTATGTTTATGTATGTGGGAGATTAGATTACGTTTGTCAACCTTGGAGAAGTTGCCCTCTGTAGGAGACATCCTACTCATCCCAGCAGTGCACTCCCCTCTCATCACCTGAGCTATATGCTCTAGGGGTTCCTCCTAAGAGGGCTGAATGGGTTCTTCTGTGTGGTGGGCTGACTATGTGGGTGACCTAGCAGGCTAGGTTGGCCCCTAGCCCAGTTGGTTGCCAGGCCCTGCCTTGTGCAGATGCTGCTGCTTAGTGGTTCCTGGTCACGAGCCTGCTGGCTGCAGAACCCTCGGAGCCCCTGGACTGGTGCGGGTTCACTGGTGGGCAGAGACAGGGTCCCAAAGGCTCTGGAGCTGTTGCCCACCCACTGGTGGGTGAAGCCAGATACTGGGGTTAGTGCTGGACTCCTGGCAGGCAGAGCTGGTTCCTGGAGTCTGACTGCAGGGCTCACAGATCCCAGAGCTCATTTCAGATCTTTGGGTGGAGGTGTGGGTGTTCCTAACACAGTTGAGTATGGGGTGTTGGGTGTCCCAAAGCATGCATTGACCTGCTACGGGGCAAGGCCAGAGCCCAGCTGGTCCCAGTGTAGGGTCTGGCCTGCTGTGGGAAGGCTGGCTCTGCAGACTGTGGAACTGTAATTTTCTTGTGTCGGTGTCTGCCCGCTTTGGGGTGAAGCTGGTCTAGAGATTTGTGCAGGCTTCCTGGTGGGAGAAGCTGGTGTCTGCCCACCGGTGGGTAGAGCTGGGTCCTGGCCCTCTGGGAAGCAGGGCCAAGTCTAGGGGCTGTGGGTTCAGGAACTATTTAGGCATCTGAAGAGTGGGGCTGTGTCCCTGCCCAGATAGTTGTTTGGCCTGAGGCATCCCAGCACTGGAGCTTTCATGCTGTTAGGTGGGGTTAAGCCTTGGCAATAATGAGCCAAGATGACGGCTGCCAGCAGTAGTGTTCGTGCAGTAGAATGTTCCCCAGTATGGCTCCCACCAGGGTCTGTATCCCCAGGGTGAGCTACAGCCACCCCCTGCCTCTCCAGGAGATTCTCCAAGACTAGCAGGTACATCTGGCCCAGGTTCCTGTTGAATTACTGCTTTTGCCCTGGGTCTTGGTGCGTGTGAGATGTTGTGTGTGGCACTTAAGAGTGAAGTCTAGGGGCTTCCCTGGTGGCGCAATGGTTGAGAGTCCGCCTGCCGATGCAGGGGACATGGGTTCGTGCCCCGGTCCAGGAAGATCCCACACGCCGAGGAGTGGCTGGGCCCGTGAGCCATGGCCGCTGAGCCTGCGCGTCCGGAGCCTGTGCTCGGCAACGGGAGAGGCCACAGCAGTGAGAGGTCCGCATACAGAAAAAAAAAAAAAAATAAGAGTGAAGTCTATTTCCCCCAGGCCGGTGGGGCTTCCAAAACTAAGTTCTGCTGGCGGCTCCTCTTCCTGGCTCTGGACCCCTGGGCTGGGGAGCCCGACGGGAGGCTCACAATTCTCACTCCTGTGGGAGAAGCTCTGCAATATAATTATTCTCCAGTTTGTGGGTCACCCACCTGGGGTTATGGGACTTGATTATATTGTGAGTTCGCCCCCTCCTACCTGCCTCGTTGTGTTTCCTTCTTTCTGTATTTAGTTGTAGAAGATCTTTTCTGGTAGGTTCCATCCAGTCTTTTTCACTGATGGTTGTTCTACAGACAGTTGTGATTTTGCTGTGCTCCTGAGAGGAGGTGAGCTCAGGGTCTTTCTACTCCGCCATCTCTGCCACTCTCCTGAGACCCCTTCTTAAAAGTTACAGCAAAACAGACTTTAAAAGGGCCTATATGATAAATCACTATTCTTGTTGTACTTATGTAAATAATCAAGCCAATTTTCTTGAGAGTAGGCTTGTTTTATAAACAAATTCATCTTCCTTCGATTATCTTTGGTAAAAGTGGGGGTGACTATCTGGGGAAAATTCTGTATCAGTGAAAACTGTGACACGCCCGCGTGGCTTTTGAACCGTGCCATGTTCACTGACTGGGCTTTTTCTCCTCTTCGTAATCTCGTTCCTGCCATTTTGTGCATTTCGTCAATAATTAATATTTCCAATTTTTCTCCCACCCTCTTGACCTAACGTCACTAAAAACTAAAGCTGCCCTTTTTCTGAATCCCAGCAAGCTGAAGTTGGACGACTTGATACAAAAAAGAAGAAACCAAGGAAATCACAACAGATCATGTATAGACAACCTTCATGCTGGCTGTAGGCCCCTCAGAAATTTCACCATGATACATATCACCTGATGCCATCACCAGAGATAGTCAAATTACCAAAAAAAATATATATATATAAAAAAAAATATATATATATATATATATATTAGATTGCCACTACCTATCCTCAGTCTACCATCTAAAGATGCTTCAAGCCCAACCTCTAAAAATCTCGACTGACTGCCCTCTGGACTAAAAAATTCAGTTTATAGTTTGTTCTAATCATTAACCTTTTTCTTTTATTTCCATAGACATGCCCCTTATTAAATGACTGGTACTCGTACTATATTA
Source organism: Monodon monoceros (assembly GCF_005190385.1). Taxonomy (NCBI): domain Eukaryota; kingdom Metazoa; phylum Chordata; class Mammalia; order Artiodactyla; family Monodontidae; genus Monodon; species Monodon monoceros. The sequence goes on along the minus strand of NW_021703771.1, from coordinate 7,308,864 downwards.
AGGCCTAATTTAGATATCCCCACCTCACAACTTCCACCTACACCATTGCCTCCCGAAATAGGACATAACTGTTTAACTGACTAACCTAGCCTCTGGACCAAGAGACTGATTCCATGAGATATGGGATACTCTACCCACCCAGCTTCCGGGTCCAGCAGTCCCATCTTGGTAAACAAACAGTAGTACATAATCACTTATGTAGTTTAACCTTTAATTGTGGAAAATTTGGAACGTGTATAAATAGGTCCAATAATATTGGAACCGCCATGTGTAACATCCTAGCTTCAACAATTACCAACTCATGGCCAATCTTGTTTCATTGTATTTTGCATGCATAAATGACTTTGCAGTGTTTAACATATTTTCACCTGCATTATTTCTCTTGATTCTCATGACAACTGTGAAAGGTAGATTATGTGGTTTTACGGAAAAATCCCCTTTCTAACAAATTACCGTTTTAACGTAAACGCCAATATTTAAGATAGTGAGGGGGAAAGATATAAAGGATGCTAATATGCCTTGTGCATGTTTTATTGTTCTTTTGTGCATCCTAATTCATTAATAAAGAGAAAAGGAGGAACGCTGGCATGTTTTATCTTCCGCTATTATTCAAACTAAATGAAATTATTTCTCAATAAAATTATTAGGATAAACTGCCGATTTCTAATTTTCGAGAAAACCACTTTTGCTGAATAAAGTTGATCCCAACCCATCCTACAAAAATAGTTTTACTGACAAACTACTTCTAATGTCACATTTTGTACATAACAGCCGCAAACGTCTACAATTTTAAGGAAGCATTAAAATTTAGAACAATTCTAGGCCAAAGTTGATATTTGAAAAGGATCCAGATGCATGAAAATAAATTAACCAAATGAGCCATTTAATTTGTGGTTTGGATGTCATTTTTCTGACAGTGATCAATGAAATTGTCATGTATCCCTGGAATTTGGGACTATTCGAATTATTTATTTTGACGTCATTCTTTCACATAATTGTATCTGATATTTTATCAGAAAATATTTATGTTCACACACAGGTGGGTATTGATGATCAATACCGTCCCCATTACATTATTATTCCCACATGAGTTAGCTGATTCTTCTTACAACCTGATTTGCATTCCCATAATATTATACAGATATTTACAAATACCTAATTGTGTATAGCTTTTCTTCTTGATCTCCTTCTCACTTGACTAAGAATATCAAGGAAGTTTCAAAATGCTCACGTGAAGGTTGATTTAGTCACACTAGCAGAACCCCAGGCTCAAATGTCAAATGGGATCAGTTCTATACAGAGCACTAATCGGGCTGCAATCTTTTTGCTGCCGAAGTAACAGTTGCATATTACTCACCAAGGCAAAATGCAAATGTTTAGTGATTATGTTGTTTGTTAACTCCCCAGATGAGGTTTTGTTTTTTTTTAACCTCTGTTTATTTGAGAACAGCAGCTGAATGCTGAAACACAGTAGCCGATGCCAGCAATCCAAGGCTTCACTAGTACAGAAGAAGCAATGCTCACTTTGTTACACAAATAATTAGAGAGATTAGAGGAAAATAAGCACCAAGAGGATATACAGAAGCTCTGAAGTTAGGTAGTCATTTTAATTACTCTAGTGACTTTCAACAACCTTCATTATCATAACGTTTAAATTGTTTCATGTAAGAAGGCTGTAAACAAATATGGAAATGTACTACAGCTACCCGTGATTAGGCTTCAGAAAAATGACATTTTCTTCATGCTTCCATGTAAAGAAGCTGTTTCCACTCTAGCACCTGATAATTCTCTCAAGATTTTTAAAGCATGATACATTTTTGCACTCGAAAATGTTTTACCCTGGTTTGGGGCTTCAGAGGGACATTCTTAATAATTTTTATAGCTTTATATCTTTGCTCAGATTTGATCATGAAAGATATGGGTCCACATTTTTGAGGCACTGAATGTAGAACAATGTGGCATATTCAGTTGTTCGAAATAAATGTCACTTGGAATCATGTCACCCTTATTGTGTGAAAAGGGGTACCCTGTATTTGGGGAAAGTTGATTTCCTCTTTCTTCCGGTCCCTACCCCACCTCCGGAAGACTCTACCACACACCCCAACACCTTCTCCACAGGTGCGGGTCCTATTTCGAGGCATTGTCATGAGGATCACACAGATCCCCTGGGGTGAGACGTTCCTTTGAGGAAGTGTTAACCTGTGTTTAAATACCATCAGCTCCTCTGCAAAACACTTTACCTAACGTATCCCATTTAATCCTTACAAGATTTCGATGGAGTATGTTTTATCAAGTCCATTTTCCAGATGAGGAAACAGGCTTTGAAAAGCTCATTGACTTTCTAAAGTTGCCCAAGCAGCCCAGCTGGGGATCAAACCCCGTTCCACCTGACTCCAAGAAACATGATGCTCCCAGCAGATGACTGGATGAGATGAACCTGGGTGCAAATGCTGACTAAGGATAACAGAAAAGACGCACGGACCTCCTGGATGTGCGTGTGCTGGTGAAGTGTTGTGCTGTATGAGCCTGTGGCTCTTGGGCAGCAGTCAAAATCCCAAAATAAATTCCAAAATTTGATTGATTTTGCTAAATGTCTCACCCCCGAACAGTCCTGGTTGCTGGAAAAGAGGCAATTAGGATACATGTTTTATGGTACACAGGGAATAACCAAGAGGTTCCTACTAACGAAGGTCAGTGACGCTTTTAAGAACAATTCTGTACCCACTCCGACTTCACTACAGGTAACACACAAGGCATTTCTCTTCAACTGCATTAAAAAAAATTCCAACAGGCCGAAAGAGACTTCAGTAATCTTTGCAGGGTGGGCAGGTGTGTGTGCTGCTTTCCAGTATTTGAGAAAAGCCTCCACTGAATCCCCTCCCCCACCCTCGTCCGTCCGCCTCCCCCAGGATGCTGACCTTGAAAGCCCGGGGCCTGACCGGGACGCGTTTTCCCGAGGTTGTGCTATTTTCACAGGCCCGTTAAGCTATCCGCGAACATGGGAAGGGGTCCGACGAACTCATTGTGTCCTGTGTCTTGGAGGCAGTGATCCGCCGATGTGAAGTATGAGCTGTAGGTGATACCGGGAAGTGGAAGAGAAGGTTAGCCCTTGCGAGGGTGGCGGGCGGGGTTAGATCTATAAATTTCACTCTCAGGCTTCAGACTCTGGGCGGGAAGTTGGGGAAATTCACGGGCGCGCCAGGGCCTGAGGACGGGTGGGAGCAACCACAGCATCCCGGGCCGGGCAGAACCAGATTCCCGGTCCTGAGAAAACCAGGAGCGGCAGAACCGCCGGACAGAGGGGCCTCCGCCCCAGGGTGCTCCCCGCGCGCACACTCGGAGCGCGATCGCAGGGATTTACTTGTGAACGAGCCTGAGGAAGACAGACAGCCATGGGAAGACGGGCTCAGAAATTATTTATCATAGTCTGGGGGGACAGGCTTTCCTGCTGCTCTGCCTGCGAGCACCTCCTCGGGACGTGACTACGAAGCGAGGTCCCTCTTCTTTCATCCCCGTGCATCACAGACAGCCAGGGACTTAGCCAGTGGGTACGCTAGATAGAAAAAATCCAAACCAAGCGCCTACGTTTACTCGTGCCTTTCAGGCACTGTCATGGTTCCCACACGTCGCTGTGCGCTCCGTTTGGTTTCGAGCGCACCATGCTTACATCTAGGGGGGGCCGGCCCCCCCGGCGGGGCTGTGTCGGGAGAGGCTTCTGCAGGCCGCGCAGAGAAGAAGCCACTGGCTAGACTCGGGGCATCCGCGTCCCGTTTCCTCTGGGCCAACGCCACCAGCCTCGGAGCTTCCTCATCCAGAAAACGAGGTGATTCCACTCCCCAGGCCTTCTCGAAAGGATCGTTGGGCGGGTCGAACGGAATAATTCTGACGGCAGTCAACTGTGAGGAAATGGGACTCCAAATTAAGGAAGGAAAATAAGTTCCACGTCCTCGGCTGGAGTTTTAGGAATTTCCCCGCAATGATCTAACAGCAGTCAGGCAGCAAACGTTCGGATTGATTCTTTCTTCCAGGCTATCTCACAAGCCAAACACCCGTGTAGGCACCCCTCCGTCTCCCAGGGCTTCTGTTGAGCTCTGCCTTTGGATGAAAGCGCTTTTTGTCGGCGCTGTGCGGTCCACCCCCAGCACACGAACCCCGCGTCCAGGCGCCAGAGAAGGCATCCTTCGCCCTCTCCCGTCTCCCCTCTCCTCTCACTCTCCACCCGAGGTCTCCCGAGTTTTCCTCACGTGCCTGGGTTTTCCTGGCTGGTCTCCAAAGACCCTGTAGCGTTTCAGACAGCTAAGAGCGCGCGGAGACGGGCGAGCGAGCATCCAGCCCCTGCCCGAGGCCGTGGCGCCCGGGGTGGGGGGGACCCTCCTCTCGCTCCCCGCCGGCGGTGCAGCAGCAGCCTCCGGAGCCGGCTGGCCGGGCCCCCTCCCCGCCTCCCCCTCGCAGCCCCTCTCCGCCAGTAGCAGCGCTGCTGTCTCCCCACAGGAGCACTGGGAGGACGCTGGAGTCCGCAGCGCCCCCGCCCCTCGCTTTTTCTTTCTTTCCTGGCTTTGGGATCTTGCTGCCGGAGCCGGGAGCGGTTCTCCGAAGAGCAGAGCGGAGCGAGGGATCGGAGTGCAGGCTTCCGCTGCGGCGCGCGAGCAGAGCTGGGCGCACGGCATCCCCAGCGTCGCCCTCGGTCCTCGCCGCCGGGGCTGGGATGTGACGAAGGAGAGCCCTCGGCGCCTGCCCCCCGCCCTCGAAGGTGCCCCCGGCAGCGCATCGGGGACCCGCGGCTGGAGTCCCTTTTCCCGCAGCGCCGCGGGACGGCTCCCAGGTCCCACTCTTCGGAAAGAGCGCGGTGGGATCGCCGCCTTCCCGGCGCTCGGCGTAACTCCGGGGCCGGCAGCGCGCGGCTGGACCGAGTCCCGCTTCCCGCCGACTCCCCGGAGTAGGGGCATCGCCGCCCGCCCTGCAGCCCGAGCTCCTCGGCACCTGCGCGGATCCCCCAGGCCCGGCTTCGCGCCCCCGCAGCGCCCCGCTACCCACCCCGTGGAGAGCGCGCGGGTCGCGGCTTCCTGAGCGCGGGCGCCGCCGCCGTCCAAACTGCGCGCTGGGGTCCCCCGGCTCGCCCCGGTCCGGGGCGTCCGAGAGGCCGGGGGAGAGCGCACCATGAAGTCAGTGCTCTTCAGCCGCTTCTTCATCCTCCTGCCCTGGATGCTGATCGTCATCATCATGCTCGACGTGGACACGCGTAGGCCCGCGCCCCCGCTCACCCCGCGCCCCTACTTCTCGCCCTACGCCGGGGGCCGCGGGGGCGCCCGCCTCCCGCTCCGCCGGGGCGGCCCGGGGCGCGGCCGGGAGCAGCTCAACGAGTCGCGGCCGCCGCCGCCGCCGCTGCCGCCCGAGCCGCCGCTGCCCACCATCTATGCCATCACGCCCACCTACAGCCGCCCGGTGCAGAAGGCCGAGCTGACACGCCTGGCTAACACGTTCCGCCAGGTGGCGCAGCTGCACTGGATCCTGGTGGAGGACGCGGCTGCGCGCAGCGAGCTGGTGAGCCGCTTCCTGGCGCGCGCTGGGCTGCCCAGCACGCACCTGCACGTGCCCACGCCGCGGCGCTACAAGCGGCCCGGGCTGCCGCGCGCCACCGAGCAGCGCAACGCCGGCTTGGCCTGGCTGCGCCAGAGGCACGGGCACCAGCGCGCGCAGCCCGGCGTGCTCTTCTTCGCCGACGACGACAACACCTACAGTCTCGAGCTCTTCCAGGAGGTAGCGGCCGGCGCGCCCCGCCGGGAGGGGCGGGCAGGCGGGCGGGAGGGGCCCCCGCGTGCCGGTCCTGACGCCGCTGCGCTGGGCAGTGCTCACCTACCTGGGCGCGCACTCGGGACTCCGGGCGCAGAGCTCCGCAGCCCCCACGCTGGCCCCGGGGGTGGAGGGGTGGGAGGACCACTGTGACTCAGGGAGGGAGTCTGGCGGGGGCTTTGCTGCTCCCCCGCCCCGACACACACACACCGGCCCCACGATTGGGCCGAGGCGGTGCCGCAGGTGTGAGGCGCGGGGATGATTTCTAGGAGCTGGGCTCTGTCCGGCCTGAGGATGGAGCTCCGTGGGGCCGGGCTGCAGGAGAGACCGGGGAGGGACCCAGCGCACTGGGGGCGGGCTCGGTGGTCTCCGAGGCCCTTCTGCACACACATGTGTGATTCTGAGTCTAGAACCATATCGGGAGGACGGTGGAGAAGGAAACTAAAAATCAGCCCGGAGACACATTTCTCTCGTACAGTCCGCTGGCACGGAAATGGTTACTAGAGAAAACCCTGACTTCTAAGGGGTCCTCCTTCCATCTCTTCCCGCACCCCACAAAGGCCCTTTCAGACTCTAAAGATGACCCCCTTTAGGAGGAAGCCCTCTGGTAACTGAGTCGAGACTGCCCTGCCCTGTGGTTCTGTCTTTCTGCAGTCCGAGGTATCAGCTGGACTGCCCGTTTCCTTTTCCTTACCCTTCTCTAGGACCCTCTTTGGACACTCTGGCACCGGGCCATTGCATCCTGGTGCCCGCCATGAGGTCCTCGGCGCAGCCCGGCCTGCTGCTGCTGCGATGGCACAGTTTCCCTTGGAGGCTACAGATGCACAAAGCCATCAGGCACCCGGTTAGAACAGGTGTTGGTTCTTGAGGCTGGTATATTGCCGCCTGAGTGTGTGTGCATGCGCGAGGGTTCTGCAAATAAGGCTGGATTGCGTAGTTTTTCATTTTTCTTGTTCCTCTTCCACAAATATAGCGGAAAAAAAATCTTGGGCTTTTTGACATATCGTGGGACTGTTGCCTTCCTCTCCCCCAAATTCCTGACATCCTGCCTCCGAGACGCCATCATCCCTCCTCTTCCGCCAAGTAAACTGGACAATCTGTACGTCTAGAAATCACAAACGTCCCATGCTTTCATCCAGGTATCTCAGTTTGGCTTTCATAACCTCAGGACGGAGCTATTCTGTACCTCTCCGGCTTAATTTTTCTGCCTGTGTGGCTTTAAAAATCCATTTCTTAAGGGCAATTGCTACCTTCATTTCTTTTTTTTTTCTTTTCTTTTCTTTTTTTTTTTTGCGGTACGCGGGTCTCTCACTGTTGTGGCCTCTCCCGTTGCGGAGCACAGGCTCCGGACCCGCAGGCTCAGCGGCCATGGCTCACGGGCCCAGCCGCTCCGCGGCATGTGGGATCTTCCCGGACCGGGGCACGAACCCGTGTCCCCTGCATCGACAGGCGGACTCCCAACCACTGCGCCGCCAGGGAAGCACGCTGCCTTCATTTCTATTCATCCTCTCCTGCTTCATGAATAAAAGGACCAGTCATTGCTCCCATCTTTTCTTTTCATGCTTTCGTGATGAAGGGCTTTCTTCACATGTTCCCTTCCCCCCCGAAGAAATCAATAAGCTTGTCATCTATAGTATGGTCTTTATTATAACCAAGATTAGAGATATCATCTGATGTTTTAAGTTGGGTTCTTATTGTGATCCTGTTTGCGTACTCTTGCCCCCAAAAGACGTGGTTTGTATTCTGAAGCAAAGACCCTTACATTTCAGTACACCATCATTTTAAATCCCAAAGTCTTTTTTTAAAATAATATTTATTTATTGCTTATCATATTCTAGTAGGATCTTAGGTTTAGTTTTTTTTTTTTAACATCTTTATTGGAGTATAATTGCTTTACAGAGTGTGTTAGTTTCTGCTTTGTAACAAAGTGAATCAGCTATACATATACATTATATCCCCATATCTCTTCCCTCCTGCGTCTCCCTCCCTCCCACCCTCATTATCCCCACCCACCCACCCCCCACCCCCTCTAGGTGGTCACAAAGCACCTAGCAGATCTCCCTGTGCTATGTGGCTGCTTCCCACTAGCTATCGTAAACCCCAAAGTCTTTTTTCCTTCTTCTACAACTTGGAAGTTGCCCTACCTGTGAAAATGTGTGGTCTTATGTAAGCAAAATACTGAACATTATTATTAATTAACCTTTTAAGGGGACGGGCTATGAAGAGCCGTGAGTTTCAGTTTCTTCCAGCTTCTAGCCAGTTGGTGTGAGGTATTGGATTGAATTGGCACAGAGTTAGCACAGACGGGCAGAGAAACGGCTCAGAACACAGTCTTCCTTTGATGCTTCCCAAACTGAAAGGAAGGCTTGGTGGTGGTGGATATGAAGCAGCAAGAGAAGAATGCAGTAGGGTTTTTTTTATTGGTCCATGGAGGAGAAAAGAGAGAGAGAAGATAAAAGAAAGAGGCGAGGGTAAGGAGAAAAAAATAGCTTTGGCTGAGAGGAAACTATATAGGAAAGAAATGCAAAACTTTCAAGACACTAACGTTTTGTACAGTTGGAAGTAATGAAATATTCAAAATCAACTTAAGAGCACGTGCAACTGTTATTTAAGGAGAGGTGCCACATATACAAAATAAACAAGAGAAGGGATTTTTAAAAAAGCATAATATGCATGATACACTTAGAATTGAAGTTCTGTAGCTCCTAGAGGTTCCTCCCAGACAGGCATTTTAGGACTAATCCCTTTCTCACCCACCATCCCTCCCCCAACACAGTGTTTTTGGACAAAGCAGGCATCTCTCTGTTCACCAGGCATCTATGTTGAGACATGCAGTTTTCTTTTACAGCACATTCTTTTCATGGCAAGCAGGATTGCACTCTAAATAAAAAGTCAGATTAGTGGAGTTTATGCATCCTTTGTCTTGTGCATTAATGAGCTGGCCTACTCTCCACCAGTTCTAGGAATAATGATTCCATGCGGATTGCAGTCTAGACAGTGCTTTCTTGGAGAAAAGGTAGGACCAGTTAAAACATCTAAAAACTACAGCTTCTTGGGTGGGAGGGCAAATGCTGATCAGGGATGCTGTAGGGCCAGGCGTATATCTAAGCCCTTTCTGGGGTGCACACACAAATTCATTTTTAAGTAATTCACAGTACCTTAGGAAAGAGTGTCCTGAGCTAACCTTCATCTTTTATTCATGGTGCCCCTCATTTCCACGGTTGATGTTAACACAGATAAGATAAAAGGAGGAAAATGAACCAGGTACAAATGAACTCACTAAGCATTGGCTGCAAATGAAGGAAAGTAAAAGCTGAAAGGTCTCCAGATTCAATTAAAGGTGCAATAGGCACCCTGTGTCCAATTATTCCTCCCTGGTAACTGGAATGGAGCTTTCTTCTCCCGTCCAGCTAGCTAATTTTCAGGCTCCCCTTTCGACTGAGCTGTGCCACCAGGAAAGAAATATTTGCATCAAACAATCCTATGCTTAATAGCCAAATCCATTTGCAAATGAAGCTGTGTGAATTGTAGCCGCAGAAGCTGGGCTGTCCGTTGGAGAAGGAGGTGCCTGGAGTTTTCCACGTTGCCAGTAACTCAACATGGCCTCTTCCTGTGGCCTTGATGGGGTTTGGCGCCGTGGCTCACGGGTAATCCTGCTGCCTGCCGCCTGCACACCCCATCGACATAGCTCTCTGGAAACGCTGATTCGCAAAGGATGTACACGGCTTTCATAAAAATGGCAGCCACAGACCAATGGGACTGTAGCTGGTCACATTTTCAATAACGCTATTGATCAGATGTCTGTCCTTTGCTAGAAAACCTTCCAAGCTCTCTTGAGTTCAAAGCAGCCACTTTTCAGGTGAAGTTACTTTCACCTTGGGAAACCCATTGAGTTGAAAGGTTAAAAAAAAGGGCACTTTCCAAGCAAGAAAATGAAACTTTTAAAACTTTAAATTGAGCGAGGTGAGGCTGAAAGACAAGCTGACTCTGAAAACACCTTAGGGGCTCAGGAAAGGGCTCAGTTAATGAGACCGGCTTTGGAAGACGTTTCTGGCAAGCAGTGAACTCGAGAGGCCCTTTGTTCGATGCTGTGTTGGGTGCAGTGAAGCGGTTTGTGTGCTGGGAGTGGTGAGGGCGAGTTTGTCCTGCTCTTTTCTGATCATTTATACATATGTTCCTCCCTTTACATGCAGCTCACTGGAGCCCCTAATCCAAAAGATATTCAGATTTACAGTGTTCGGCACTTTCCCCCTAAGTAGTAGATTCTGGATGTATTTCCTAAAAGGAGACAGGAGGTCTCCCTTTCCTTTTTCCCCTGACGCAGTTACTTGGTGTAGGATGATTATCTTTTCAAAGTGAAGAAACCTCAAAGATTCTCTTAGGGGGTAGCATCCAATGACGATTTTACCTGAAATGCTCCCCTTGTGTTTTCTTTCTTCCCACCTGAAAGCATGTTAGTAGCCACGCCATAAGTCTGATCAAATGTGAGAATTGTGTAGACTGGATTTATAAAACTACGGACAGCTTTCTTAGGCCATCCGTGTTAAATCTGTACATTTTCTTTACTCCCGCTGGATGTACAGTACTTGAGCTGTGGTTCCTTTTGGACAGGGTTCTCCTTGGACACCAGCAGTTTTCATTTGGATTTTGATATTTTAATGGGCCAGAAATAACTCTGGATTTAAAAGGCCTTCTCTCTTCTGCCTCTTCCTATTGTCTTTTTCCCATTCTTCGTCCTCCAACCTACTTTTCACCGATTATTCTGTCTCATGAATAGACATGAAGGCATATCCGGACTGTTGTCGGCTACAATGAATGTGTGTCTTTTAAGCATTTAGACTTTGTCTGAAGCTTCTTGGAAACTAGTGGGCGACTCCGTTTTCTTCCATCTACCCCACTTGCCTCTGGATTGCAGGCTTGTAAATTTTCTCGTGTGAACAGTAATGGAATAGTAATTGCTTTTAAGGCATGCTACAAAAGCAGAATAGAAGAACCGAAGTCGACGGCCTTATTTATTAACTATTCCAGGTGCTACTCAAGTAGTGGGGTTTTTTTGGTACAGAATTCAATAATCTTCAGAGATATCTCTTCAGACCTCTTGGACTCTGATGAAATATTTGCGTGGTCTGCATAAATTAAGATAACATTATTTATCTTTGATTTGCAGTGCTGTTGAAGCATGCCATTCAAGTTTTGCGTAGTTATCAAATTCTCCCCTGAAACAAATAAAATCGTCATACCAATCCCTAGGTAGGTAGGTAGGCTGCTAAGTAGGTAGGTTTAGATTTCCAGTTCATAGAAATAAACTAAGATAATCCATTGTTCGTACCAGGTCATTTTTGGGGACAACTTTAAATAAATGTGTAAGATACCCTTTACCATGGATACAAGCAAAATGAGCACTTACTGTGGGCCACGAACCATATTTAGGGTTTTACGTGTATTAGCTCATTTGATCCTCACATCAGCCCCTGAGGCAGGATCTAGTATGGCCCCCATTCTCCACCATCCTAATGCTAATGTTTAGGCATGAACACAGTTCTTTGGTGAGTGCAGGGACTTTTAAAAATACAGCCTGAATCTAATATAGTCGTTACCCTGATCGCTAAAATCAGCGTCCCCCGTTTACAGAAGAGCTGAAGTAGCAGGAAGTGGCTTACAAGGTCATGGAGCTGTTCCAAGACAGGATGGGGGGCCCAGTGCCCCGGTTCTGGAGCCTGCCGTCTGACGCCCTGCAACCCATCCCACTAACGTGTATAGTCAGGTGGGCGCGTGTCATTGTGACAAATAAAGCATCCGATCAGCCGGAGTCCTCTGATACCATTCTAGCTTCTGCCATACTTGAACTCAGGTCTATCTTCTTTTCTGAGCATTTATATTAATTATTTTGTATTGAGATCTAGTTGATTTACTATGTTGTGTTCATCTCAGGTGTACAGCAAAGTGATTCAGTTTTAGATATGGGTCTGTCTTCTGGGCTGTTGTCAACTTCTAATGTTCTCTCTTGACCTTTTCTTCCTGATGTAATTTGATCTTATGAAAATTTTACCTCCTCCCTGTCTCACTAAGAGACCGTTTGATTTTTAGATTATTTTTTCAAGCCAGGTGAAAACTGCCAAGTTAGTGCGTAACCTGTAGTCTTATATGCTCTTGAACTGTATATTCCTGGGAACAGGTAAGAATTGATTTCTGCAAGAAGATAAAACATTAATTTTTTTTCCTCAGTTGATATGTGTACATCAGCAATGGTCTCTGCTGGGCGTGTACCCTGTCAGGGCAGACAGATCGGAGGGAAGAATAATTTTCAGGATAGAATGATGATGGGGGGTGATGCTGGATTGTTCCAGGCGGGCTCAGTGGTTTACCATCAGGACAGAGGAGTGGGGCTGAGGACCTCAGCCAGTCTGAGCTGCAGCTGGTGTGGGTGACACACCCCTGCCAGTTGCTTCCTCCCATGGGCGCCGGGGCAGCTCCCCCCACCCCCGGAGCACAAGATGAGCTTGTAGGAACCTTTGAGGTGGTCATTATACTGACCACTGCTGGCCCGCACTCACAGATTCACCAGACAACTCCCTTGTGGGTAGGAGGTTTGTTAATGGTCTGATTCTTCTGATACTAGAAATTTCCCTGGATTAAAAACAAAATTAGTAAATCCTGAGCTGAGTCTCTTTGCATCCTAGGAAAACCTTGAGGATGGCTGTTCTTTACCAAAAGTCAGATTATTTGGTCTTTTTCCCCAAATAACTAAAAACTCGGTTGTTTTTGCCCCCCCATCTCCTCCATCAGTGGAAAGAGAACTTTAGACTGTATGTGAGTTATGTGCAGGATCTAAGACCGTCGTTCCTGCCGCCCAAATGGTGGGTATTTGTCAATTGTCTCTTCATCTCTCTAATGAAAGCTGCATGTGCTAAATGCTGAATGTTCACCATTAACTGGGTTTTCCCTGATCTAAGTGTATTTTAGCAGTAATAGGGTATCACTGTGCCAGATTCCTTGTGCCTACTTGGGCTTAATTAAACATGACCATGTTCAGAAGATATTTGAACGTACTGAATTCGTATCCTCCTCCACTTAACAGATGTTAATTGAGCACCTACTACGTGCCGGGCGCTGTGTTAGTTACTGCAGGGCAGAACACCGCTGTGAACGCAGAGCGTCCCTGCCCTCTGAGATTGAGCATCTGGACCACATCTGCACACTAAGATCAGTGCCTGTTGAGAGAAACGCAGGTGCCTGGGTGGGTAAAGCAGAGGCCCCTGATGGAGCTGTGGGTTGTAGGAGGGAGTGACATGTGAGCTGACACCTAAAGGAGGAGGGCCGGCTGGGGCATGGGGCAGGGAGGAAAGAGCCCTCCAGGCAGAGAAAGCCATGCTCACCAACAGTCTGTGAATTTGGAAAGTGTGGACACAGCAGTGTGAGGGACATGCCTTTACTTTTTTACATCTGCTTTTCAGATCCCCCATCAGGCAAAGCTTTGACCTTTACGTTCTTAATTAGAACTTGGATTAGGTGGGTGGTAAATTAATAGAAAAAAATGTAGATATATATATTTGTCCATCTAGTTGTACCAAGGAGTTGTAGACAGTTGTGATTCATTGTGGCAGCTAACGTCACTTTATGTAACGGAGTGCAGCATGTGTGTTGCAGTTCACCGTCTCTCCCGCTAGAATATAAACTCCGTGAGGGTAGGAATTTTCTTCTGTTCACTGCTGTGTCTCTAGTGTCTGGCATTTAGTAAATGCTCACTCAAAACTGAGTGGATTGTAGGAAGCTTTGGAGCTGAGGGACTCTGTTCCCTCCCGAAGGAGGCTGTTCCTGGAAAGGGGCCCCCACACAGAGACTGTCAGTCAGATCACAGCCTTGAAGCCTGTGTGTGGGGCTAGGGTTACACTGAGCCCTTTAAGTAGTAACTGGAAGAAAAATTGGCCCCTGCCCTGACTCTGAGAGCTTTCAGTGCTAAGGAGAGGGGGAGAGAGACCCGTGAACATTAGTGTGTAGCCAGGCGTCCCTGTGGATGCCTTGAGGGCTAGGGGAGGGGTGTGGAGCCCGCAGGGGGTGTGCCCGCTTCCCACGTGTGAGGCTGGAGGCTGGTGGGGGGCTCGAGCGGGAGCTTGGGGGTTAAACAGCCCCACGTTCAAGTCCAGCTTCACCGCCCAGAGGTCATGGGACATAGGCGAGGGTTGCCTGCCCTCCTACGATGGCCCCCAGTACTGAACAGAGGTGCCTTATAAACATTTTTTTAACATCTTTATTGGAGTATAATTGCTTTACAATGGCGTGTTAGTTTCTGCTTTATAACAAAGTGAATCAGTTATACATATACATATGTTCCCATATCCCCTCCCTCTTGCGTCTCCCTCCCTCCCACCCTCCCTATGCCACTCCTCTAGGTGGTCACAAAGCACCGAGCTGATCTCCCTATGCTATGTGGCTGCTTCCCACTAGCTATCTATTTTACATTTGGTAGTGTATATATGTCCATGCCACTCTCACACTTTGTCCCAGCTTACCCTTCCCCCTCCCCATATCCTCGAGTCCATTCTCTAGTAGGTCTGCGTCTCCATTCCCGTCTTACCCCTAGGTTCTTCATGACCTTTTTTTTTTCTTCTTAGATTCTATATATATGTGTTAGCATACGGTATTTGTCTTTCTCCTTCTGACTTACTTCACTCTGTATGACAGACTCTAGGTCCAACCACCTCACTACAAATAACTCAACTTCGTTTCTTTTTATGGCTGAGTAATATTCCATTGTATATATGTGCCACATCTTCTTTATCCATTCATCCAATGATGGGCACTTAGGGTGCTTCCATAAACATTCTTTTCCCCTGCTTCCCTGCGGTGGCTGCCCGGGTGACGGGTCTCCCGCAGAGCTGCGCTGTCCCACTTGGGTAGCTGCCTCTGAGCCCTCTGCTCCTGAAATCTGGACAGAGTTTCTGGAGGTCTGGAGGGGAGGAGGGGGTAGAAGTGCTTGATTTTTCCAAGTTAGTCTGTATCTGGGGGAACTGGGAAATTGGGGATCTGAATTACACCGCTGGGTTAGGACGGTGATTAGCGAGACAGGAGTTAAAGAGAGCTTGTCGATAAAGGGTCCTGGAGGAGGTGAGATGGGAGAGGGTAGAAAGCAGCTTAAGGAGGTTTTAGGCTGGGAGGATGTAGAAGGATGTCCTCCTGCGGGTCAGGAGGTGTGGGGCTGGCTGGGGAGTGTGTGCAAGGTCACAGGTTGGCGTGCCTGGGTCTCAGAGCAGGGCATACACGCAACTTCCTGCAGTTCCTGGGCATGTGTGTTAGTTACGGTTGGGGCCCCAGCCTCTGGCGTGGACCTAGGGTGTTGTACATGATAGGTTCTTTCTGGCATGAATGAACGAAACAAAGAGGCCACATGTTACAAAGGAGGACGCAGCTTAATAGGAATGAAATGAATCCACTTTTCAGGCACGTGATTAGAAGCAATAGCTTGATTTTTTAAGGGTCGTCTGCTGGGTGGGAAGGTTAGCTGTATCGGGCTCCCCAGCACCTATTGACAGAGGAAGCAGGGAGGATCGACTGGACAGGCTTTCCCTGTGCCCAGGCCCCTCCAGCCTTGGCTGGAACACTGAGGGGCATCAGCCGCCTGGCACTTACGGGGAGGTTCACCCCGAGCTGCTTTCTGGTTTTTCAAATGTTGCTTAAATTTTCATAAATAAAAACATTTTATAGCCCATTTCCTGCCATCCTGGGGAAGACGTAGCCGTTGGAGTGGGGGGTGCGTGCGTGCGTGTGTCCCCATCTGTCCGTCCGCAGGTCCCTGGGCACCTTCTGGGCTGTATGGGTGCAGATGGCGCTCTCCTCTCCCTGTTCTTTCTTCACAGAGTCTGTGCCATGCAGGTTAGTCTCTCACCAGACGTGTGGTCTCACCCAGGGGTCTCTGATATTTTCTGTTCGTATAACTCCTAAAAGAATTCGGTAAAATTACATTCCCTCTAGGATATTTTCAAATTGATGTCTACATTTTAAAAATCATTTAAAATCGCTGCAAAGCACGTGATTTCCAGTGTATTATAGTGGATCACTCTGTTGTACATCTGAAACTAATAATAATGCAAATCAACTATACTTCAATAAAAAAAGGTCTCTGTAGGATTGAGTTAACATTACAATTAGGAGGTGTAAACAAGTCATCAAAACAACATAAATGTTACAGAGTTGGATAATTAATTAAGTATAAAAGCTACATTTCTCGGAACTTGATTTCTTACTGAAATAGATGAAGCATTTTGTTGCTGTTGATACATACTTTGTATCATTGTTGAGTGTTGCTTATTGCTAGAAGGAGGTGGGGTTTAGCAGAAGTTTGGTTGCCATTGGGTCACCCTTGTTTAGATGACGAAGTAAATAAGGTGGAAAGCATTTTCTTCTTGCAGAGTTCTTCACGTTTTTGAACCCTCAAGTTCTAAGCCGAAAGTCATGTTGATCTCTTAGCAAAAATGATTTTAATAATCTATTGATGACATTCGTTCAATTTTGTTGAAAAAAATCATGTCGAAACATTCTGTCTTCTAAAAGGACTTATTACCCATTCATTAGAGAGGTTAGTTTTCTTCATAAGACAGCAGTATTTCTAACTGCCTTTGTTTGGTCCTGGAGCATATTTAATATGATCCAGGATGGATATGAAGCTGGAGCAGGCCAACTGGGACAAGGATGGATGAAAGGCAGGAACTGCCCCTCCATCCAAGGAGATTTAGGGGAGCATATGGAGGGTGGCCCAGGGGTTGAGAACGTGTCCCCTTAAAGGTATCTGTGCTCACATGGTCCATGAGAGTCTTCGTAGATGCCCGAGGCCCAGGCACCCCCAGCCTGAAAACTGCTGTTTTGGTAGAAGGAGCATTAAGTTAGGAACTGGAAACTGTGGGCTCCAGGCCCGGCCGAGCCAAAGCCCTCGGCCCTCAGCCCTCGTGACCGCAGGGGTGTTGACCCTTTGCTGTGTGCTAGGCCCCATGTTAGGCGTTGAGATGTTTAATTCTCCTCATGTGTCTAAGGAACCAGGGTGTCCTTTTTACAAATGAAGAGAAGCCTTACTATTCAGCTTCCTCACGGGCCTGGGGGTGACGTGTACAGTTGTAGGGACTCCGTGAGGGGATACATGTGTCACGTAGGTCAGAAGGGCAGCTTCCCAGCCCACCTGGACATCTGCTATCCCGGGGGTCTGGCCCCAGGAGCTGGGGAGAGGCTGCAGAAGACACGATGCCCCAGCGCCCCCTGCTGCCATGCCTGCACAGCCCCAGCAGTCGGCCGACGGGGTCCACGTGTGGACACGTTATCATCTAGATAAACTCGATGTTGCAAGACTAAAATGCGTGTCCTTCTTAAAGGTCAAGTGACAGTTTGGGGATATTTTTGTAACTTTGAAAAGTTCCTCCACTGCATCTGTTCACGCTGGCGAAAGTGCTCGAGGCGTCGTTGGGAAGTCTCTCTGCCAGGGGAGCTGCAGCCTCGCTTTGCAGAGAAGCCCGGGTTCCCACTTTGCAGAGAGCTGGGGCGTGGGGCTCTTGCTAATTGCCTTTGATCCCTGCTGGGCATACTCAAAAGACAGGTTTTATGCTCTTTACCTGTTCTGGTCTTGCCTTTCCCCTCTGTTTAGGGATTTTAAAAAGATTTAAAAACAGAAACATAATAAGAACCTGCTGTATGGCACAGGGAACTCTACTCAACACTCTGACATGGCCTGTATGGAAACAATCTAAAAAAGGGTGGATATATGTACATGTATAACTGGTTCACTTTGCTGTACACCTGAAACTAACACAACACTGTACATCAACAATACTCCAAGAAAAATTCATTTTAAATAATTTTTTTAAAACCCCCAAAGCATTAATATAAAGTCGTGTTGACAATGCTTGTGGTGTCTATGGGTGATGACTTGTGGTTTTACGGCACTCCAGAGTTTGCTCTGAAAACCAGTTGATGGTCCTGTAGATTAAAATATAGGCATTCATTTGGTTGCTCTTGGAAATCCGGTGACATTTAAAAGCAAACACCTATTCTCTGTTTCTTGTTATGTCTCTCTTCCCTCCTTGTCAAGGGCCGTGGGGCAGAAACAAAAGTTGAGTATGCGTATTAGAATTTTTATTATGGTAAAATATGTAGAGCGTGAAGTTTACCATTTTAACCGTCTTTAAGTGTGCAGATCCGTGGCATTTGAGTACAGCCACTCTGTTGTGCAATCATCACCTCTGTCCATCTCCAGAACTTTTTCGTCATCCAAACTGAAACTCTGTACCCTTTAAACAATAACTCCCCAATGGCCCTCCCTTCCAGCCCCTCATAACCTATAATCTACTTTCTGTCTCTATGAACTGGGCTATCCCAGGTACCTCCTATGAGGTAGAATCATGCAATATCTGTCCCTCGGGGTCTGGCTTATTTCACTTTACGTAATGTCTTCAAAGTTGATCCACATCGTAGCACGCATCAAAATTCCATTCCTTTTTAAGGTTGAAAACTATCCCGTTGTAGGTACGGACAATATTTTGTTTATCCATTCAACCACCAACAGATACTGGGTTGTTTCCACCTTTTGGCTATTGCGAACGCATCTTTGAACGTTGGTATACAAATATGTGTTTGAGTGTCTGCTTTCAATGCTTTTATGTGTACATATGCAGAAGTGGAAACTATGGTAATTCTGTGTCTAAATTTTTGAGGAACTGCCATACTGTTTTTCCAGCTGTTGTTTATTTTTTATAATAGACAACCTAAGGAATGTGAAGTGATATCTCATGGCTTTGATTTATATTTCCCTAGTGATGAGTGATGCTGACCATTTTTTTCTTGCGCTTGTACTATTTGTATATCTTTTCTGGAGAAATGTCTATTCGTGTCCTTTGCCCATTTTGGAATTAGGTTTGTTTGTTTTTGTTGAGTTTTAGGAGTTCTTTATATATTCTGGATATTAGTCCTATATCAGATATGTGATTTGCAAATATGTTCTCCCATTATGAGAGTTGCTTTTTTATTCTGTTGATAGTGTCCTAAAGTTTTAAATTTTGATGGAGTTCAGCTTATCTATTTTTTTATTTTGTTGCCTGTGCTTTTGGTATCATGACCAAAAAAATTGTTGCCAAATTCAATGTCATGAAGCCTTCCCCCTGTGTTTTCTTCTAATAGTTGCAAAATTTTAGCTCTTTTGTTTAGGTAATTAATGTTGATTCATTTTGAGTTAATTTTTGTACACAATATTACATGGTATCTTTTGCATGTGGATATCTAGTTTTTCCCAGCCCCATTTGTTGAAAGGACTGTCCTTTCCCCATTGAATGGTATTGGCACCCTTGCTAAAAGTCATTTGACCGTATATATGTGACCGTTTATTTCTAAGCCCTTTATTCTACTCCCCTAGTCGATATGTCTGTCTTTATGCCAGTTCCATACTATTTCGGTTACTGTTGATTTCAAGTAAGTTTTAAAATCAGGAAGTATGGGTCCTGCAGCTTTCTTTTTCAAGATTTTTTGGACTATTTGGATTCCCTTACGATTCCATTTGATTTTAGGATGGATTTTTCTATTTCTGCAAATATCACCGGAGTTTTGATGGGGATTGCATTAAATGTGCAGATTGCTTTGGGTAGTATTGGTATCTTGACAATATTAAGTCTGTGAATCCATAAACATGAGACATCATTCCATTTATTTATGCCTTCTCTAATTTCTTGCAGCAGTGTTTTATAGTTTTCAGTGTACAAATATTTTGCTTCCTTGGTTAGGATTCTTTTTTTTTTTTTTTTTTTTACATCTTTATTGGAGTATAATTGCTTTACAATGGCGTGTTAGTTTCCGCTTTATAACAAAGTGAATCAGTTATACATATACGTATGTTCCCATATCTCTTCCCTCTTGCATCTCCCTCTATCCCACCCCTCTAGGTGGTCACAAACCACCTAGCTGATCTCCCTGTGCTATGTGGCTGCTTCCCACTAGCTATCTACCTTACGTTTGGTACTGTGTATATGTCCATGCCACTCTCTCGCTTTGTCACAGCTTACCCTTCCCCCTCCCCACATCCTCAAGTCCATTCTCTAGTAGGTCTGTGTCTTTATTCCTGTCTTACCCCTAGGCTCTTCATGACATTTTTTTCCTTAAATTCCATATATATGTGTTAGGATACGGTATTTGTCTTTCTCTTTCTGACTTACTTCACTCTGTATGACAGACTCTAGGTCCATCCACCTCATTACAGATACCTCAATTTCGTTTCTTTTTATGGCTCAGTAATATTCCATTGTATATATGTGCCACATCTTCTTTATCCATTCATCTGATGATGGTCACTTAGGTTGTTTCCATCTCCGGGCTATTATAAATAGAGCTGCAATGAACAATTTGGTACATGACTCTGTTTGAATTATGGTTTTCTCAGGGTATATGCCCAGTAGTGGGATTGCTGGGTCATATGGTAGTTCTATTTTTAGTTTTTTAAGGAACCTCCATACTGTTCTCCATAGTGGCTGTACCAACTCACATTCCCACCAGCAGTGCAAGAGTGTTCCCTTTTCTCCACGCCCTCTCCAGCATTTATTGTTTCTAGATTTTTTGATAATGGCCATTCTGACTGGTATGAGGTGATATCTCGTAGTTTTGATTTGCATTTCTCTAATGATTAATGATGTTGAGCATTCTTTCACGTGTTTGTTGGCAATCTGTATATCTTCTTTGGAGAAATGTCTGTTTAGGTCTTCTGCCCATTTTTGGATTGGGTTGTTTGTTTTTTTGTTATTGAGCTGCATGAGTTGCTTATAAATTTTGGAGATTAATCCTTTGTCAGTTGCTTCATTTGCAAATATTTTCTCCCATTCTGAGGGTTGTCTTTTGGTCTTGCTTATAGTTTCCTTTGCTGTGCAAAAGCTTTGAAGTTTCATTAGGTCCCATTTGTTTATTTTTGTTTTTAATTTCCATTTCTCTAGGAGGTGGGTCAAAAAGGATCTTGCTGTGATTTATGTCATAGAGTGTTCTGCCTATGTTGTCCTCTAAGAGTTTGATAGTTTCTGGCCTTACATTTAGGTCTTTAATCCATTTTGAGTTTATTTTTGTGTATGGTGTTAGGGAGTGATCTAATCTCATACTTTTACATGTACCTGTCCAGTTTTCCCAGCACCACATATTGAAGTACTGTCCTTTCTCCACTGTACATTCCTGCCTCCTTTATCAAAGATAAGGTGACCATATGTGCGTGGGTTTATCTCTGGGCTTTCTATCCTGTTCCATTGATCTCTCTTTCTGTTTTTGTGCCAGTACCGTACTATCTTGATTACTGTAGCTTTGTAGTATAGTCTGAAGTCAGGGAGCCTGATTCCTCCAACTCCATTTTTCGTTCTCAAGATTCCTTTGGCTATTCGGGGTCTTTTGTGTTTCCATACAAATTGTGAAAATTTTTGTTCTAGTTCTGTGAAAAATGCCAGTGGTAGTTTGATAGGGATTGCATTGAATCTGTAGATTGCTTTGGGTAGTAGAGTCATTTTCACAATGTTGATTCTTCCAATCCAAGAACATGGTATATCTCTCCATCTATTTTTTTTCCTTTCTTTTTTTTTTTTTGTGGTACACGGGCCTCTCACTGTTGTGGCCTCTCCCGTTGCAGAGCACAGGCTCCAGACGAGCAGTCTCAGCGGCGATGGGTTACAGGCCCAGCCGCTCCGCGGCATGTGGGCTTCTCCCAGACTGGGGCACAAACCCATATCCCCTGCATTGGCAGGCGGACTCTCAACCACTGCCCCACCAGGGAAGCCCTCTCTCCATCTATTTGTATCATCTTTAATTTCTTTCATCAGTGTCTTATAGTTTTCTGCTTACAGGTATTTTGTCTCCTTAGGTAGGTTTATTCCTAGATATTTTATTCTTTTTGTTGCCATGGTAAATGGGAGTGTTTTCTTGATTTCACTTTCAGATTTTTCATCATCAGTGTGTAGGAATGCCAGAGATTTCTGTGCATTAATTTTGTATCCTGCTACTTTACCTAATTCATTGCGTAGCTCTAGTAGTTTTCCGGTAGCATCTTTAGGATTCTCTATGTATAGTATCATATCATCTGCAAACAGTGACAGCTTTACTTCTTCTTTTCCGATTTGGATTCCTTTTATTTCCTTTTCTTCTCTGATTGCTGTGGCTAAAACTTCCAAAACTATGTTGAATAAGAGTGGTGAGAGTGGGCAACCTTGTCTTGTTCCTGATCTTAGTGGAAATGGTTTCAGTTTTTCACCATTGAGGATGATGTTGGCTGTGGGTCTCTCATATATGGCCTTTATTATGTTGAGGAAAGTTCCCTCTATGCCTACTTTCTGCAGGGTTTTTATCATAAATGGGTGTTGAATTTTGTCGAAAGCTTTCTCTGCATCTATTGAGATGATCATATGGTTTTTCTCCTTCAATTTGTTAATATGGTGTATCACGTTGATTGATTTGCGTATACTGAAGAATCCTTGCATTCCTGGAATAAACCCCACTTGATCATGGTGTATGATCCTTTTAATGTGCTGTTGGATTCTGTTTGCTAGTATTTTGTTGAGGATTTTTGCATCTATGTTCATCAGTGATATTGGCCTGTAGTTTTCTTTCTTTGTAACATCCTTGAATGGTTTTGGTATCAGGGTGATAGTGGCCTCCGAGAATGAGTTTGGGAGTGTTCCTCCCTCTGCTATATTTTGGAAGAGTTTGAGAAGGATAGGTGTTAGCTCTTCTGTAAATGTTTGATAGAATTTGCCTGTGAAGCCATCTGGTCCTGGGCTTTTGTTTGTTGGAAGATTTTTAATCACAGTTTCAATTTCAGTGCTTGTGATTGGTCTGTTCATATTTTCTATTTCTCCTGATTCAGTCTTGGCAGGTTGTGCATTTCTAAGAATTTGTGCATTTCTTCCAGGTTGTCCATTTAATTGGCATAGAGTTGCTTGTAGTAATCTCTCATGATCTTTTTTATTTCTGCAGTGTCAGTTGTTACTTCTCCTTTTTCATTTCTAATTCTATTGATTTGAGTCTTCTCCCTTTTTTTCTTGATGAGTCTGGCTAATGGTTTATCTATTTTGTTTATCTTCTCAAAGAACCAGCTTTTAGTTTTATTGATCTTTGCTATCATTTCCTTCATTTCTTTTTCATTTATTTCTGATCTGATATTTATGATTTCTTTCCTTCTGCTAACTTTGGGGTTTTTTAGTTCTTCTTTCTCTAATTGCTTTAGGTGCAAGGTTAGGTTGTTTGTTTGAGATGTTTCCTGTTTCTTAAGGTAGGATTGTATTGCTATAAGCTTCCCTCTTAGAACTGCTTTTGCTGCATCCCATAGGTTTTGGGTCGTCATGTCTACATTGTCATTTGTGTCTAGTTATTTTTTAATTTCCTCTTTGATTTCTTCAGTGATCACTTCGTTATTAAGTAGTGTATTGTTTAGCCTCCATGTGTTTGTATTTTTTACAGATCTTTTCCTGTAATTGATATCTAGTCTCATAGCATTGTGGTCAGAAAAGATACTTGATACAATTTCAATTTTC
This sequence comes from Monodon monoceros, assembly GCF_005190385.1. Taxonomy (NCBI): domain Eukaryota; kingdom Metazoa; phylum Chordata; class Mammalia; order Artiodactyla; family Monodontidae; genus Monodon; species Monodon monoceros. The sequence continues at coordinate 7,285,555 of NW_021703771.1, read as the reverse complement.
TTAAATTTACCAAGGCTTGATTTGTGACCCAAGATATGATCTATCCTGAAGAATGTTGCATGACCACTTGAGAAAAATGTGTATTCTGTTGTTTTTGGATGGAATGTTCTATAAATATCAATTAAGTCCATCTTGTTTGATGTTTCCTTTAAAGCTTGTGTTTCCTTGTTTATTTTCATTTTGGATGATCTGTCCATTGGTGAAAGTGGGGTGTTAAAGTCCCCTACTATGAATGTGTTACTGTCGATTTCCCCTTTTATGGCTATTAGTATTTGCTTTATGTATTGAGGTGCTCCTGTGTTGGGTGCATAAATATTTACAATTGTTATATCTTATTCTTGGATTGATCCCTTGATCACTATGTAATGTCCTTCTTTGTCTCTTCTAATAGTCTTTATTTTAAAGTCTATTTTGTCTGATATGAGAATTGCTACTCCAGCTTTCTTTTGGTTTCCATTTGCATGGAATATCTTTTTCCATCCCCTTACTTTCAGTCTGTATGTGTCTCTAGGTCTGAAGTGGGTCTCTTGTATACAGCTTATATATGGGTCTTGTTTTTGTATCCATTCAGCCAATCTGTGTCTTTTGGTGGGAGCATTTAGTCCATTTACATTTAATGTAAGTAATGTAACTTACATTAAATGTAAGTTACATTAAATGTAAGTAACTTACATTTAATGTAAGTTAAATGTAATGTAACTTACATTAAATGTAAGTTACATTAAATGTAAGTCCATTTACATCACATATCGATACATTTATCGATATGTATGTTCCTATTCCCATTTTCTTAATTGTTTTGGGTTCGTTATCGTAGGTCTTTTCCTTCTCTTGTGTTTCTTGCCTAGAGAAGTTCCTTCAGCTTTTGTTGTAAAGCTGGTTTGGTGGTGCTGAACTCTCTCAGCTTTTGCTTGTCTGTAAAGGTTTTAATTTCTCCATCAAATCTGAATGAGATCCTTGCTGGGTAGAGTAATCTTGTTTGCAGGTTTTTCTCCTTCATCACTTTAAATATGTCCTGCCACTCCCTTCTGGTTTTCAGAGTTTCTGCTGAAAGATCAGCTGTTAACCTTATGGGGATTCCCTTGTGTGTTATTTGTTGTTTTTCTCTTGCTGCTTTTAATTTGTTTTCTTTGTATTTAATTTTTGACAGTTTGATTAATATGTGTCTTGGCATATTTCTCCTTGGATTTACCCTATAAAGGACTCTCTGTGCTTCCTGGACTTGATTAACTATTTCCTTTCCCATATTAGGGAAGTTTTCAACTATAATCTCTTCAAGTATTTTCTCAGTCCCTTTCTTTTTCTCTTCTTCTTCCGGAACCCCTATAATTCGAATGTTGGTGCGTTTAATGTTGTCCCAGAGGTCTCTGAGACCGTCCTCAGTTCTTTTCATTCTTTTTTCTTTATTCTGCTCTGCAGTAGTTATTTCCACTATTTTATCTTCCAGGTCACTTATCCGTTCTTCTGCCTCAGTTATTCTGCTATTAATCCCATCTAGAGTATGTTTAATTTCATTTATTGTGTTGTTCATCATTGCTTGTTTCATCTTTAGTTCTTCTAGGTCCTTGTTAAATGTTTCTTGCATTTTGTCTATTCTATTTCCAAGATTTTGGATCACCTTTACTATCATTATTCTGAATTCTTTTTCAGGTAGACTGCCTATTTCCTCTTCATTTATTAGGTCTGGTGGGTTTTTATCTTGCTCCTTCATCTGCTGTGTGTTTTTCTGTCTTCTCATTTTGCTTATCTTACTGTGTTTGGGGTTTCCTTTTTGCAGGCTGCAGGTTTGTAGTTCCCGTTGTTTTTGGTGTCTGTCCCCAGTGGCTGAAGTTGGTTCAGTGGGTTGTGTAGGCTTCCTGGTGGAGGGGACTAGTGCCTGTGTTCTGGTGAATGAAGCTGTATCTTGTCTCTCTGGTGGGCAGGTCCACAACTGGTGGTGTGTTTTGGGGTGTGTGTGGCCTTATTATGATTTTAGGCAGCCTCTCTGCTAATGGGTGGGGTTGTGTTCCTGTCTTGCTAGTTGTTTGGCATAGGATGTCCAGCACTGTAGCTTGCTGGTCGTTGAGTGAAGCTGGGTGCTGGCGTTGAGATGGAGATCTCTGGGAGATTTTCGCCATTTGATATTACGCGGAGCTGAGAGGTCTCTTGTGGATCAGTGTCCTGGAGTTGGCTCTCCCACCTCAGAGGCACAGCACTGACTCCTGGCTGCAGCACCAAGAGCCTTTCATCCACACGGCTCAGGAGAAAAAGTAGAAAGAAAGAGAGAAAGAATGAAAGAAAGGAGTGAGGGAGGGAAGGAGGAAGGAAGGAAGGAGGGAAGGAGGGAAAGAAAGAAAGAAGATAAAATAAAGTAAGATAAAATAAAATAGTTATTAAAATAAAAATAATTATTAAGAAAAAAAATTTTTTAAGAAAAAAAAACGGACGTATAGAACCCTAGGACAAATGGTGAAAGCAATGCTATACAGACGAAATCTCACACAGAAGCATACACATACACACTCACAGAAAGAGGAAAAGGGGAAAAAATCATAAATCTTGCTCTCAAAGTCCACCTCCTCAATTTGGGATAATTCGTTGTCTATTCAGGTATTCCACAGATGCAGGTACATCAAGTTGACTGTGGAGCTTTAATCCGCTGCTTCTGAGGCTGCTGGGAGAGATTTCCCTTTCTCTTCTTTGTTCACACAGTTCCCGGGGCTCAGCTTCGGATTTAGCCCCGCCTCTGCGTGTAGGTCGCTGGAGGGCATCTGTTCTTAGCTCAGACAGGACGGGGTTAAAGGAGCCACTGATTCGGGGGCTCCGGCTCACTCACGCCTGGGGTAGGGAGGGGCACGGAGTGCGGGGCGAGCCTGCGGCGGCAGAGGCCGGCGTGATGTTGCACCAGCGTGGGGCGCGCCGTGCGTTCTCCCAGGAGAGTTTTTCCTGGATCCCGGGACCTTGGCAGTGGCAGGCTGCACAGGTTCCTGGGAGGCGGGCGTGGATAGTGACCTGTGCTCGCACACAGGCTTCTTGGTGGCAGCAGCAGCCTTAGCGTCTCCCGCCCGTCTCTGGGGTCCGCGCTTTTAGCCGCGGCTCACGCCCGTCTCTGGAGCTCATTTAAGCAGCGCTCTGAATCCCCTCTCCTCGCGCACCAGGAAACAAAGACGCAAGAAAAAGTCTCTTGCCTCTTCGGCAGGTCCAGACTTTTACCCGGACTCCCTCCCGGCCAGCCGTGGTGCACTAACCCCTTCAGGCTGTGTTCACGTCGCCAACCCCAGTCCTCTCCCTGCGCTCGCACCGAAGCCCGAGCCTCAGCTCGCAGCCCCACCCGTCCCGGAGGGTGAGCAGACAAGCCTCTCGGGCTGGTGAGTGCTGGTCGGCACTGATCCTCTGTGCGGGAATCTCCCCGCTTTGCCCTCCGCACCCTTGTGGCTGCGCTCTCCTCCGCGGTCCCGAAGCTTCCCCCTTCCGCCTCCCGCAGTCTCCGCCCGCGAAGGGGCTCCTAGTGTGTGGAAACCTTTCCTCCTTCACAGCTCCCTCGCACTGGTGCAGGTCCCGTCCCTATTCTCTTGTCTCTGTTTTTTCTTTTTTCTTTTCCCCTACCCAGGTACGTGGGGGGTTTCTTGCCTTTTGGGAGGTCGGAGGTCTTCTGCCAGTGTTCAGTAGGTGTTCTGTAGGAGTTGTTCCACGTGTAGATGTATTTCTGGTGTATCTGTGGGGAGGAAGGTGATCTCCGGGTCTTCCTCTTCTGCCATCTTCCCCTCGTCTCAGGATTATTCTTAATTATTTTGTTCTTTTCGGTGTTACCTTTTAGGGGTTTTAATAAGTTAGTTTTGGTCTCTGTCCTATATCTGAAAAATATTATCATATGCTACTACTAGAACTAGAAAATCCACGACTGAGGGAAACTTAAGGCGCACGGAGCAACATAAGTAGATCTTAAAAATATGGTACAGCATAGAAAAAATGGTTAAAAAAATCTATTCCACAATGCTATTTTTTAATGTATATTTAAAATACAGCACACAAAGTATTACTCATTTCATGAGGACACACACAAATAAAATAATTCAAGATTTTCTGAGTTGTGTTCTGTGGAACAGTGGTATCTGGTGAGACATTTCTAGGCATGATTTTAAACGCCTTGATTCTTGTTCATATTCATATTCAGGGCTGACCTTAAACATGCATCAGAGATTAAACTTGTACATCCTGAAACACAGAAGGAAGGGCACCCTTTAATCCAGGCCTGGATTTGTGGAGTTTACTTGGTGCAGTTTTTCCTAGAAAATAGGTGTCTTTTTTTTGTTAAACATGTAGGAAAAGGGTTTCCCTGGTGACAGGTCCCAGTGTCTAAGCCAAGGTTGGTGAATCTCTGCCCCTGAGCAACATGGGATGATGGTGATGATGACGGCGACAGCAGACATCAGTACAGCACTTATCTATGTACCAGAGTCATAAGAGCTTTACACTTTTAACTCATTTACTCTTACAAACAGCCCTATGAGATGTTGCTAAAATGTAATCATACCCACTTATATATATGGAAACAGACACAAAGAGCCCTACTCACGTGTCTGCTACCACACAGCTAATTAGTGGTGAAACTGAGATTTGAATGCTGAGGGCAGGGGGTCACAGCTCGAGCTTTTCACTTTGCTTTTTCTCTGTTGCCTGTCTCGAATTCACTTATTTTTTGTTTGTTTCGTTTTGCCCTTTTATTTCCTCCCTTCCTTTATTTTTATTTTTTGTTTTTTTTTTTTTTTTGCGGTACGCAGGCCTCTCACTGTTGTGGCCTCTCCCGTTGCGGAGCAACAGGCTCCAGACGCGCAGGCTCATTGTCCATGGCTCACGGGCGCAGCCACTCCGTGGCACGAACCCGTGTCCCCTTCATTGGCAGGCGGACTCTCAACCACTGCGCCACCAGGGAAGCCCGCTTCCTTTATTTTTGATTTAATTTTTCTTCTTTTAAAAAAATTATTGAAATGAAAAGTTAGATCTTTAATTTTTCTATCTTCTTTTCTAATATATGCGTAAAGCTATACACTTCACTCTAAACAGTGCATCCCACAAATTTTGACTCTGTGCTTTCGTATTGTTCATTTCAAATATTTTCTAGTTTCTACTGATTTATTTTTCATATCTTTCTATAATTTTATTAAATCATTCAAAGTATGTTACTTAATTTCTGAATACTTAGTTTTTTATTGTCTTTGGTTTTGGTTGCTAGTTCAATGCTTTGTGGTCTGAAAACATAGTCTAGTTTCACTCAATTGAAATTTATTGTGATTTGCTTTATATTCCAGCATATGGCTGTCTGGGGGCATGTTCCATGTGTGCCTCAAAAGAATGTGTATTCTGCTGTTGTTGAGCATAGGGTTTTATAGATGTCAGTTAGTTGAATGCTGCTTAAATTCTCTGTATCCCTACTGACATTTAGGGAGCTTTCTCTGTCAAACACAAAGTGAACTGTGTTAAAATTTCTCACTATGATAGTGAATTTTTCTTTCTCCTTTTCAACTTACTTATTTTCTTCTGCATGTATTTTGAAGCTACGTTATTTGGTCCACACACCTTCAGATTTGTTATTTTTTTCTTGAAGAATTGATGCTTTCATCATTATGAAATGACCCTCATTATCTCTGGTAATCTCTTTGTCTTGAAAGCTACTTTATCTGATACTAATATAACCACGATAGCCTTCATATGCATGCTGTCTGCATGGTATTCCTTTTTCCATCCTTTAATTTCATCCTATCTCTGTTCTTTTAAAGTGTGTCTGTTGTAAATAGCATAATGTTGGTTCTTGCTTCTTTATCCATTTTGCTTTTCTGTTACTCTTCTCCCAAGTTAAAGACCTAACACACGTGCTACAAGTAATGAAGTCCGCGCTCCACAACAAGAGAAGCCCGTGCTCTGCAACAAGAGAAGCCACCACAATGAGAAGCCCGTGCACCGCAACGAAGAGTAGCCCCCGCTCACCGCAACTAGAGAAAGCCCGCTCGCAGCAACAAAGACCCTACACAGCCAAAAATAAATAAATAAAATAAATAAATTTATTTTAAAAAGACTTAGCATGGGGCTTCCCTGGTGGCACAGTGGTTGAGAGTCCGCCTGCCGATGCAGGGGACGCGGGTTCATGCCCCGGTCCGGGAAGATCCCACATGGCGCGGACCGGCTGGGCCCGTGAGCCATGGCCGCTGAGCCTGCGTGTCCGGAGCCTGTGCTCCGCAACGGGAGAGGCCACAACAGCGAGAGGCCCGCGTACCGCAA